>NW_026057577.1:139064868-139113862 GCF_023721935.1 Panthera uncia | reverse complement strand
AGGGAAGAGGGAAGAGGGAAGAGGGAAGAGGGAAGAGGGAAGAGGGAAGGGAAGGGAAGGGAAAGAAAGAAGGTAGGTAGTGAAAAGGTACAATCTCCCGGGTACAAAATAAGTCCTGGGGATGTCACATACGGCTTGGTGACTAGTTGATAACACTGTGTTGCATATATGAAAGTTGTTGAGTAGATCTTAAAAGTACCCAACAGCAGAAAACAAAATTTATAACTATGGACGGTGACGGTGATGGATGGTTTAGTCTCACCGTGGTAATTGTTTTGCAATAGACACAAACGTGGAGTCGCTATGGTGTACGTCTGAAACTAACGTAGGTCAATGATACCTCTAAAAATAAAGCACAAAACCCAAACACTCCAGATTGGCCGTCTGTCTCCAATTTAGCAATCTGCTTATATAAAAGGACTAGAAGTGGTCTGTGGACCAATAAAAAGATTCTTAACCAGTTGTTCAAGATTCCCAGGCTTCCTGCATACGACCAATCACATTTCCGACAGCCAGTTGCAGGCCCGGCTGGCATCTTATAAACGACAGCCGGATGTCTGAACGTGCCCACAGAAAGCGAACTGTTCACGAAGTCACTTCCCCGGTTTCCTAACAATCCGGTCCACTGAAGTGAATGACTGGGGCGCACTCAACCCCTACTCCAGCCCGCGGACCGGTGGCTTTGGAGGAAGCGACACCCACGGTCCAGCAGCCCCAGAGCGCCACCCACCGGGGCCACCTGCACAGTCCATCGACATACTTTGCCGTGCGGACTTCCAAGGTGCCCTTGAGCTTCTCCTCACTGTCGTTTTCAAAGTACATCAGCTTGGACTGGCGGAGGACAAACCAGCGCTTCTTCCAGTTCCTCCTGGACAGTGTCGAGGAGCCGCCGCCTTTTTTGTGGAGCCAGCCTTGCTTGAGGGCCTCCTGCTTAGAGCGGAACCACAGGAAGGTTTCGTCCTTGAGCACGCACCAGCGACGTTTCCAGGAGTTCATTAAGCCACCTGCGGCCCCCAGATTGGGTGGGGAGGGGTGCAAGAAAAGTCGATCAAATTGGATGACAAGTTCAGCAGGTTTCGAGGTTCTGCCTCCCCTTCACCTCACCCCACCGACCCACCCCCGGACGCCCCTCAACGAAGCCTCGGTGCCGCTGGCTTGTGTTCAGGAGGCGGAGGGGGAGACGTTACACTAGCTTGGTTGGATCACACGGGAACGCTGTCCCTTCCTTATGTCCGGAGCACTTCCTACTCAGCTGGGAAATCCTGGTGAGGGGCTATCAGAAAGGCAAACGAGGAGCTGACACTCTAACCCCCAGCACGAGTCAAGGGCCATGGTGCGAGAAGCATTTCTGTATGTATGGATCATGCGGATCTCAAATGCCCCAGAAAGGAGAAATTAATTTAAAATGTCGTCAAAGAGGGGCGCCTGGGTGGCTCAGTCGGTTGAGCGTCCCACTTCGGCTCAGGTCATGATCTCGCCGTCAGGGAGTTGGAGCCCCACGTCGGGCTCTGTGCCCACGGCTCAGATTGCTCAAATTCAATGGCTCAGATTGCTCAGCCTGCTTCAAATTCTGTTTCCCTCTCTGCCCTTCCCCCGACTCGTGCTCTGTCTTTCTCTCAAGATAAATAAACATTAAACATTTTTTTAATTTTTAAAATGGTGTCATTTTTAAATGGTGTCAAAAGTTTACACATTCCTTATTTGGTCAATGTGGGGATCAAGACTGAAAACATACACAGGAAAATAAAATAGGACTTTTTAGGGTAAACATATTCTTTTCAAAGAAAAGCATCATCTGAACACGGTTTATATGTAAAACGTAGATTTAGAACATGAAACAGTTGTGACTGGGCCTTAAAAATGAGAATTCAGGGGCGCCTGGGTGGCTCAGTCGGTTAAGAGTCAGGCGAAGCTGACTTTGGCTCAGGTCATGATCTCATGGTTCATGAGATCAGCCCTGTGTCAGGCCCTGTACTGACAGCTCGGAGCCTGAAGCCTGCTTTGGATTCTGCGTCTCTGTCTCTCTTTGCCCCTCCCCCACTCACACTCCATCTCTCTCACTTACTGAAAAATAAACCTTAAACATTTTTTTTAAAAGGAAAAAAGCAAAAACATGAGAACTTTGCTGTAACGTATTTACTAGAAATATTTTTGGTTAAGAGAAGGCAGACAGAATAAATTTATCTTTCACAAGATAAAAAGTATTTCTAAAGGGCGTCTGAGCTGGCTCAGTCGGTGAGTCATGCGACTCCTGATCTGAGTTCGAGCCCCCACACTGGCTGTAGCGATCACTTAAAAATAAAATCTTAAAAAAAAGTTCGAATCTTTTTTCTAGCAGAATAATTTTATCTTAGTATTCCAGATTTCCCGGGTTGCCTGAGCAGCTCCAGTGGGTGGGGCGGCTGACTCTTGGTTTAGGCTCAGGTCACGACCTTCTGGTTTGTGGGCTGGAGTCAGGCTTTGTGTAGAGCCTGCTTGGGATTCCCTCTCTCCGCCCCTCCCTTCTCATGCTATCAAAATAGACCTCAGTATTCTAGATTTCCCAAGGACACTCAAAGATGACATCTTAACCACCATTAATCAAAAATCTCTTAACAAATCCACCATCTACTTCATTAATGTATTATAAAGTGACAGGTTTTTTATTTTTATTTTTTTGACCAGCCAGTAATAAAAATAAGGCACCCCTGAACATGGATACTGAAAGAAGAAATAAAGAAAATGCTTTCTTTTACAAATCGCATATAACTTGAAAACAGACCTTCTCAGATTAATTTCTTCAACGATTTGCTTCAATGACTACAGACCTAAACCTCACCCTGGAACAAATGAAGCCAGGACGACACTGGTCCGCACTTGGTGTGCAAAGGGACCTGTTTTTGTCGCACACACCGATGCCTTCTTAAACCTGAAGCATTTCGTGCTCACCTAGCTGTGAAGTCTGTGACCACACCCTGCTCCAGAGCGGTTTCCTTCACAAACTACGAACTCGCAAAGGGCTACCGGAATTAGACTTTTGCTTTCTGATTTGTGGCTTTAATCTGGGTTTCTCAAAACAAGCCCGGAGGAAACTGTAGGACAAAGTTCTTCTATTATCTTATTGTCTGTGAGCGATAAAGGTGGAAAACACTGTACGATGACAGACGGGCTGCGACTTACTGTGATAAGCACGGAGTAACGTACAGAACTGCTGGGGAATCATTTTGTCGTACGCCAGAAACCAAGATTACATTGTATGTTAATCACACTAAAGTTAAAAAAATGTTCTTAAATGATAAAGCTGGTTCAGTCATTATTATTTCCTCTGCTGCTCCTATGTTCTGAACGGGCCCCACTCCAGCTCTGGGTGCTCTCTCCATACTTCATCATGGAGAGAATATGATCAATGCTATTCATCTCCTAACTGCAAACGCCTTTAGCAGACTATCGGGCTGGTGAAAACTCACTGATGCTCATGAAATATAGTCTGACGGTCAGATTTTCTTTATAATTGGTTTCTCTGAAACTTTTGGTCGCAAATTTGTAAGCGCCGTATTAAAGATTAAATGATGATGTATCAAAGATTAAAAGGTGATGCATTTAGGGGCGCCTGGGTGGCTCAGTCGGTTGAGTGTCCGACTTCGGCTCAGGTCATGGTCTCACAGTTCTTGAGTTCGAGCCTCGCATTGGGCTCTGTGCTGACAGCTCGGAGCCTGGAGCCTGCTTCGGATTCTGTGTCTCCCTCTCTCTCTGCCCCTCCCTTACTAGTTTTCTGTCTCTGTCTCTCTCTCTCTCAAAAATAAATAAAAACATTAAAAAAAATTTTTTTTAAAGGTGATTCATTTATATAATTTGTTTTATTAAGAGGAGTTTGCCAAAAATTTACTTGCTTACCTTCTTGAGCTTTTAATGCTTTAATCTTTTTTAAAAAATGTTTATTTTCGAGAAAGAGAGAGAGAGAGAGAGAGAGAGAGAAAACGAACACAAGTGAGGGGCAGAGAGAGAGAGACAACAGAATCTGAAGCAAGTTCTAGGCTCTGAGCTGTCAGCACAGAGCCTGATATGGGGCTCAAACCCATGAACTGTTGAGATCATGACCTGAGCTGAAGTTGGATGCTCAACCGACTGAGCCACCCAGGCACCCCTCATTGTTTAATCTTACAATTTTGATGCTTTGAATATAGCTTTACTTTTCCCTAATCTCATTTGCTTTAATCAGACAATTATGCAATAAGCCAATGTCATATATTTTAAGTAAGAGTGACTTATAGGGAATTTTTAAACCTCATTTAGGGAACTAGATTAATTAGGGGCAGGGGAAATATATTAACAATAAAAAGCTTATATTTATTCTGAGAAATGTATGACAAAATCTTTTTTTTTCCTTATACAAGAAAATCTCAGAATGCTGATTCGATACTTATTAGATTAGGTTCTGATTTGCGGTTAATTTTTTTCTTTCATCGATTATTCCAATGAACACTTGATTGCCTGGTTAGGATTTTTCAATCTTTTTCATTCAGCACAACCATAAAAATTTCCACTAACCAGTGACTCCAAGCAATAGGAAGATGGTCCCTAAACTAAACCTGGTGGGGTTTCCATGAGCGCCTTGGGGATCTGGGGCTGAGCACAGCAGAAATTTGAAAAGCGAGTGACTGATGTTAGTAACAAAAAAGATGTTGAAGACAAAAAAAAAAGTAGCAAAAAAAAAAAAAAAAAAAAAAAAAAAAAAAAAAAATCAAATTAAAAGAAAAACATAAGTGAAGAAAAGAAAAAAATACAGAGGAGGACAAATGATATGAAAAAGAAATACGTCAGTAGAGGAGGAGAGAAGCAAAGAACAGAAGGAACAGGGAAAGGGAAAACAGAAGAAAAAACTTTTCCATGGAGGAGAAAAGAAGGAAAGGCAAAGCAAATGAAGACAGCCGCAGAAAAGAAAGCGAAGAGTCAGAGAAGACGCACTCGCTGACCACGAAACGGGGAAGGGAAAGAAAAGGCAGGGCGGAGTGAAGGGTGCCATCCGGCAGACAGTGGTTCTTATCCTTCCCTGCCTCCTCCCCAAGACCCAGACCCCTTCCCGCATCCAGTCGAGGGGCATGTGGGAAACCAGGCAGTCCCTTCCTTCAGTGATCCAAGTGAAACTCCTACCAAAACATGGTGATGACGGTGACTTCTCACACTCCCTGTCACCGATTCAGAAGTCAGAGTTGACAACAGGAATAAGGTAGGACTATAAGGTTCTAATTAAGTCCTTTTCCAAAAGTAGAATGCTTCCAAGTCCTTAAGTATTTTATTTTTTTAAG
Organism: Panthera uncia; assembly: GCF_023721935.1. Classification (NCBI taxonomy): domain Eukaryota; kingdom Metazoa; phylum Chordata; class Mammalia; order Carnivora; family Felidae; genus Panthera; species Panthera uncia. The sequence continues at coordinate 139,108,577 of NW_026057577.1, read as the reverse complement.
TTTCTGTATTAATTTTGAGAGAGAGAAAGAGAGAGAGGATTCCAAGCAGGCTCTGCTCTGCCAGCACACAGCCTGACGCGGGGCTTGAACTCTAGGACCAAGAGATCGTGACCTGAGCCTAAATCAAGAGTCCCACACTTAACCCACTGCGCCACCCAGGCGCCCCCGAAGTCCTTAAGTATGAAGGGTCAGCTCAGCGCATTCAAAATTTAATACTCAACACATACAACCAAAATCCTCATCATGAAGGATGGGGCAGACAGCAGGTGTCATAAGCAGTCAAGGCAAGGTGCACCATTCTCTCAAATTTTTACTGTTCCCCCATGGATATGCAAGAAACCCTTCTGGGTTCTTGGACACTGGTGTGGGAGGGAAAAGTGTAGTGTATCATTACAATGGGCTATACCAACTCCTGCAGAAGCACGTGTGTGTGTGTGGACACGCGTGTGTAAGAGAGAAAAATTGGGGGCAGGGGAGGGGAGATGTAGGAAGAAAGGAAAAGAGCACAGAAATGAGATGGGGAGGCAAGAGAGAGGAGCGAGGGATGGAATATGGTGGCAGGGGCTGCACCCTCTGTCCTAACACGGTGCACCAACTGTTCAGTGTCAAAGCAGCTCTCCATGGCATGATCACGTCACCCATGTCATGGCACCAGGGCACCCTTCACTCACCTAAGAGGACCTAACATCAGGTAAGGGGTAGGCGGAACGGAGACTGACGTTCCTGGTGCCCCTCAATCAGCCCAAGCGATAAGGCTCCACCCCCAACCCTGACACCCTGGTGACACAGGTCATACCTTTCATGTACAGAAAGCTGTGGAAGTAAGGCAGGGTGACACAGCTATACACAGAGTCCCGCCGGTAAGAAAGTTCATCGTCTGTATCAAACCGAGAATCAAAGTCCTCTTCGCTATCTTCAAACTGGACAAGGAGAAGAGAGAGAGAGCCAGTGGTGAGCAAAACAGAAAAAGCAACAAAAATGCCCAGCCATCGATTGACATTGAACAAAACAGAAACCGACAAAGAGGCAACACGTGGATTCATACCATTACAACAGCGGTGGTCATCAAAAGAATCTCCAAATACTGACTTTTAAGGTCGAATGGCCCACCCAATGGATACATAAAATGCGAGACAGACTTGAATCCAAAGGCTGTTCTAAAAACACTGCTGTTCAAGGGTATAATTTTAATCAAACCATCCAAGAGTTAATTCCCTTTAAATTACTATGATAAAAATATCTTCAAGTCTTAGAAAATCAAGGGGGTATTTAATGCGCAGTCAATGGGGAAAATTAGAGTAAACTATAAATAAACCCACAAGTTGGAAAGAGCACGTATAAGCACTAAACGGTCCTCCCTTACAACCCGCACAGGGTAGAACATCCCGTGGGGTGGACCGTGAAGCTACGTTAAGGGCCGCTTCTCCAGGATGCCCTTGGCAATTCTAGCTCTAATTCCGAGCGGGTCGTATTTCCCAACCTGCTGGGAAGCTAGGACAGACCCGGCTCAAGTTTCCACGGACAATGCCAGTTTCCTTAGGCTCGGGGCAAAACGCAAAATTGCAATTCCGGGCTCTGTTCGACCTACAACAGGCACCTCAAAGTTCCGTTTGCTGATGCCACTGCTTTCGGCAAGAGAAGGGGGTTTGGGGAGCATCTTCAAGAGCCTGCCTTGGAAATCTTGGCTCGTCCTTCCAGGAGAGGGGGCACCCAGGGTGTGGACTGCAGACCCCCCCCCCCCCCCCCACCCCCACCGTGGTCCGCGCTCACCGAGGACTGCGCCCCTTCCGAGCTAAAGCGGTAGGCCCCGGAGCTGTTGTAGGTGCCCACGGAGCACCGGTAGTCCGGGGACCACTGGCTGCCGTACGAGTTGGAGAAGGTCACGCTGCTGCCCGAGGTGATGGCGCCGTCCTCGTAGTCATCCTGGTCGTAGTCGTAGTCGCCGTCCGGGGAGGGGAGGCCCCCGCCGTTCTGGGGCAAGCAGTAGGTGGGCTCCCCTCCGGACGAGCCGCGCTCCGACGGGGCGAGGAGCACCGTGCTGTCCGCGCTGGGGCTCGTGGGCACCACCGTGTCGTTCATGTAGGGGTCCTCCTCCGAGGACTCGTCGCTGGTGCGGATGCCGCTGGTCCGCTGGTCCGAGTGGCCGCGCTCGCTGGGGTTGGGCGAATCCTTGAAGGCGTCGTCGTCCGCCTCGAAGCCCTCGTCCACCTCCTCCTCCGGGTAGGGCTGGCTGAAGTTGAAGCTGGGCTTCTCTGCGCACGCGCTCTCCGCGGGCGCCGCCGGCTCGCCCGAGAACTCGCTGCCCACCGACAGGGAGCGCTCGATGTTGCGGACGCACTCGTCGATCTCGTCGAAGTTGAGCGACTCCAGGAACTCCTGCGCCGCCCGGCACGCCTCGTCCTCCAGCCTCTTGAGCTCCTGGTCCCGCAGCTGCTGCAGCTTCTGCAGGGAGGCCTCGGTCAAGGACAGCTCCTGCCGCTCCTTCATGCGCTGCAGGTCCTCGATCTCCTTCTCCAGCCGGAGGATCTCCTCCACCTGCTTGTTTTCCTTCTGCTTCTCCAGGTCACGGCGCAGCTCGGCCTCCCTTTGACTCTTCTGCAAGGCTTCCAGTTCTTGCTGCTTCCTCGCGGCTTCCTCCTGGGCCGAAGAAGAGGGAAGAGGTCAGCCAGGGTCACTGCGAGGAGGGCAAGCGTCGTTCCCTCCTTTGCAGTCAAGAAGCGCGAGGAGAGGTGGGTGTTAAAGGGAAGACTGTGTGTGTGCGCCGCCCCCTCCAAGCTGATGCCCTGAAACCTCATCTTCGGTACCTCAGAATGTGTATTTGGAGACAGGGCTTTTATTTCTAAAGTTTATTTTGAGAGAGAGAGAGAGAGAGAGAGAGAGCGAGAGAGCGCCCGAGGGCACGCACGGGGGAGGGACAAAGAGAGAGGGAGAGGCACGCACAGGGGAGGGACAAAGAGAGAGGGAGAGGGAATCCCAGGCAGGCTCCATGCTCTCGGCCCGGAGCCCCACGCAGAACTCGATCTCACCAAGAGCAAGATCATGACCTGAGTAGAAATCAAGAGTCCGTCGCTTAACTCACTGAGCCCCCCGGCCGCCCCCCGAGAAAGGGCTTTTAGAGAAGTGACAGAGTTAGAACAAGGCCATGAGGAGGTGACTGTCACCCAACGACTGGTGTCCTTATAGGAAGAGGAGACTGGGACACACCGAGACACCAGGGATGCAAGCACACGAACGTTTAAGACCTCAGGAGGACACAGGGAGAAGGTGGCCATGTGCAAGCCAAGGAGAGAGGCCTCAGAAGAAACCCAATCTGCTGATAACTTCCTCTTGGGTGTCTAGCCTTCACGATCGTGAAACAACCATTTCTGTTGTCGAATCCACATAGGCTGTGGTATTTTGTTATGGCAGGACTAGCAAACTAATACAGTCTTTATACTCAGTTGTAATGGGTTGCATCATAAATATCTCCTTTAAAATTCTTCTTGTAGCTTTATATTTTATTTTAGCTTCAAATCCTTGATTCAGTTTTTGACGCGGGAAGGAAACGGGTAGACGAGAGGCCGCGTGGTCGTGGCACTCTTTACCTGTTGGGCGCGGAGCTCAGCTTCTCTTCGAGCCCTCTCTCTTTCTCTAAAAACAGTAAAAAAAAAAAAAAAAAAAAAAAAAAAAAGTGAAAATAAACCGAAGCAGAGAAAACATCCTAGAAGCACTTTTCAGAGAGAGCCAACTTTTTTTAAAAAATGCTTTGCTCAAGACAACTTAAAAAGAATGAAGGATGGGACCCTTATCCTTTGGTAAATTACTCACTCTGTGCATGAGTAAGAACGCACAGAAGTCAGCTGTCAATGCTACCAAGGAATTTTATCCCCAAGCCGCCAAGAGGTAATGTTTCAAATAGATGGTTCTGCAGCATCCACTGGGAATTCTTGCTGCAAGAATGGATATTGACTTTAAAACTCAAAAGGCGCCCTCCTCATCCGAGCAAGAAAGCTACCATACCTCTCCTCTTCCTCCCGTTTCCTCTGTTCCTCTTCCTCCCGTTTCCTCTTTTCTTCCTCCTCCCGTTTTTCCGCCAGCAGCTGTCTGTAAACTCTCCGAGCGATCTGACCTCGGAGTTGCTTCTGCAAAACTATGGCTGCTTTTTTCAGGTGCAAAAATCTCTTCCTCAGAAGGAACGCTCTGTAATTCTTCTGTATGGTCACCACGCAATAAAGGACCTTTCTGTATTGCTTCCTGAAAATGAACACAGAGCAGCACAACAGAATTGTTGAGGTAACGAGGCTCCGAGCTCTCCAGAGGAGTTTACGTTAATGCTACAAGACAAAAGAACCGGGCCTATTTGGAAAGTCTCATTATAGAGACGGGAGTGAACAGGAGGCCCCTTTGGACAAAACAGAAGAAAAACAAAAGAATAATAACAAACAAAGCTAAAGTAAGAACCCTATCATTGTCTTGGCTAAATAAACCCATAACCCCTAATGCTGACTCTGAATGGTCTTGGCAGAAGTTGGGTTGTAAACAGGACCAAAAGAGATTTGATATGGTCTCCTGTTCCCATGATGGGGGCAGGGGGAGGGGTGGTAAAATGCCACAGCAGGATGGTTTTGTCCTTCAGAAAATGTCACGGCATGGGGTTTCATGTGGCGCTCAGGTCCGCAGAGATGGACAGAACTCAAGTGCACCAGACCAGAAGCTGCCTCGCTGGGCAAACACTGGAGAGCGGGCCTCTGTGGACGCGATGAGATAACAGCAAAGTCCAAACAACCAGACTGCCCGCAGCTTCCATACACGATACAGAGGAACTGGGTAAACGATTTAAATATCTCAGCACTGTCCTCTCCTGCCATGGCTCTAATGGAGATACCAGAAGGCCCCTTTCCTACTTTCTGTCCAGGTCAAGCCAACTGGGCATCTGGCATATGCCGCTAGTTACGAGCACTGACCCGAGACTCTCCATAGCCTGGTCCTAACCTCCATCCAGGTCTACTGTAAATGAAAGCAAATGACAGGGGCTGCCCCGCCCGGGGACACATAGTATGGAAGCCCTCCTCTTGGCGCTTGATGGCCTCTCCCCTCCCCTTACCGTGCTAAGTAGCCCAAGATGTGGGCCCGGATCACCATGGCTGCCCTCGTAACTTCCTCCTCCCGCCGCTTCTCCAGTTTTTGCTCCAGGGATTCTCGGAGGAAGACCTGCCCGAGGGAAAGTGACACATCAGAAGCAAAGAACATGGCTGGTAAAAGGAGATTCTTTCTGGGTCAGAGATCTCTTGGGGAGGTAAGGCTTTCTTCTCTCTCCATAAGTTTGCTCCAAACACACAGCCGTGCATTCTAGAACTCAAACTCCAGTGCTTCTCCAACTCCCCTTGGGGAAGGGCTGCTTTGTTTTGTCAACTTTCCCTCTGTCATGTACTAAGACATTTGTAAAATATAGTAAAAATATGTTATTAAAAAGAAAAAGCAAAAATATGGAAAAGTCCCATTTTGGGGGGTTATTATTAGATTCAGTAGTCATAACGGACTATGAAGTTGCCATTAAAGTTTATAATCACTTATCTCATCATGGGACAAATAGTTCATGAACCACCACCAGTCCTACACTAAGTGTAAGTCACAAGAAATCTAGAGAGACACCCTGTGTTAAAGAAAGGAAAGAGGGGCGCCTGGGTGGTTCAGTTGGCTAAGCATCCACCTTTGGCTCAGGTCACGATCTCATGGTTCGTGGATTCGAGCCCTGCATTGGGCTCTGTGCTGGCAGCACGGAGCCTGCTTGGGATTCTCTCTCCCCATCTCTCTGCCCCTCCTCCGCTCGCACTAGCTGTCTCAAAAGAAAGAAACTTAACAAATAAATAAATAGCTTTATTTAAAAAAAATTGAAGGGGCGCCTGGGTGGCGCAGTCGGTTAAGCGTCCGACTTCAGCCAGGTCACGATCTCGCGGTCCGTGAGTTCGAGCCCCGCGTCAGGCTCTGGGCTGATGGCTCGGAGCCTGGAGCCTGTTTCCGATTCTGTGTCTCCCTCTCTCTCTGCCCCTCCCCCGTTCATGCTCTGTCTCTCTCTGTCCCAAAAATAAATAAAAACGTTGAAAAAAAAAATTTAAAAAAAAATAAAAAAATAAAAAAAATTGAAGACTGAGTTTGAAATTAGAATGGCACCATTTCCACCCCGTCTCAGTTTGGCCATCACAAGAATACCAGAATTGAGACTACAAAGATCGTAGCTATTGGCTGGCCTGTATCTGGGAACAGACACCTGAATCCCACGCTTATGACATAAGGGAAGTGTATCTAATTACTGGGATTGTATCAGAATTCCCACGATTTGAAAAGATGTGAAAATATTAAGACCCTCCCTCAATCAAGGTAGCTTCTAATTGTGTAATTTCAGAATTACTGCATGCATAAGAAATTCTGAATCATTCCCTAGAAAAACTAGGTGCCACGTTTTTATGCTCCTCTATTAACAGCGTGGAAACATTTTGGTGGCGGTGGGCAGGGGGCTAAATGACACTCTCTCTCATGATGTTTTGATTTATGCGCCGGTGAGTCATTCTGGCCTATAATGATGCATTATGTTTTCTTAATAGCACATTTCCCCAGACTCTCTGGTCTGTCTCTTCTGACATGTGGGCAAAAAAGCAAATAAAGATTCCTACCACCACGTGACTCACAGAAGCTTTACTTACTCCCACTCTGGATTCCCGAGCACTTGGCAAAACTCTACCACAAACAATTCTCCTAGAAAAGTGTTTCACGGAACCCTCTTCCTATAATTGCAATGATACGCTCAGTTGATGCATGAAGAGACTACATCTTTGGCAAAAGAAAAAAAAAAGGACAGAAGCTACAAGTATAAGGCTTATCTATTTATTTTTAACATTTTTATTTTTGAGAAACAGAGCATGAGTTGGGGAGGGGCAGAGAGAGAGAGAGAGAGAGAGAGACTGAGAGAATCTGAAGCAGGCTTCAGGCTCTGAGCTGTCAGCACCAAGCCCAATTCAGGGCTCGAACTCATGAACTGTGAGATCATGATCTGTGTCAAAGTCAGACACTTAACTGAGCCACCCAGGCACCCCAGCTTATTTTTTTTTTTAATAATAAAAAGTTTTCAGAAATAGGAATCTGTTTATCAAAACCATGGATTAGAAGTAGTTTTCATCAAGACTGGACTTTAAGTATTTTAACTTCTTTGAGATGTTAACTTCTTTGAGACTATTTTTTTCAATATGAAAGATCTTCCTCTAATGCTGTTGCTTTGATGAGCATTTAAAAGTAAGAAAGTCGGGGCGCCTGGCTGGTTCAGTCGGTTGAGCGTCCGGCTTCGGCTCAGGTCATGATCTCACGGTCTGTGAGTTCGAGCCCCGTGTCAGGCTGTGCTGACAGCTCAGAGCCTGGAGCCTGTTTCGGATTCTGTGTCTCCTCTCTCTGACCCTCCCCTGATCGTGCTCTGTCTCTCTCTCTCTCAAAAATAAATAAACATTAAAAAAAAATTTTTTTTTAAATGTTTATTTTTGAGACAGAGAGAGACAGAGTGCAAGTGGGGGAGGGGCAGAGAGAGAGGGAGACACAGAATCTGAAACAGGCTCCAGGCTCTGAGCGGTCAGCACAGAGCCCGACGCGGGGCTCGAACCCACGGACCGTGAGATCATGACCTGAGCCGAAGTCGGACGCTCAACCGACTGAGCCACCCAGGTGCCCCCCCAAAAATTTTTTTTTAAAGTAAGAAAGTCAAATCTTGGAGAAGTATGGTAGTGGGGAAGCTATGATGAAACAAGTGTCAGTTCTAATGAGCAATATATTTGTTCCAGAACAAATAGAAAGTTTTATGAAGGAAAGAGTATCCCACACCTTATCGGAAGTCTACGGAACGCCTCAGTTTGAATTACAACCAGAGAAATACCTGCTTTAGTGTTAAGTTTTGCGCCCATCACAAAGAGCTCTCTGCTCTGCCTACTGAATTTACTTCCGCATCTTTTTCTAAACTTTCTTTCACTAACCTCAAGGACAAACAAATAGAGCAAATTACTTGTAGAGACCCAAGTCAGCTTCATTAAGAACGTCCACCCCCGGGCGCCTGGGTGGCTCAACTGGTTAAGTGTCCTACTCAAGTCTCGATCTCACAGTTCGTGGGGTCAAGCCCTACGTCGGGCTCTGGGCCGACAGCGTAGCGCCTGCTTGAGATTCTCTCTCTGGCGCTCTCCCGCTCATGCTCACTTTCTCTCTCTCAAAATACATAAATACAAAGAAAAAAAAAATTAAAAAGAACACCCAGTCTGAATTTCTGCAACGACACACAGAAAGTCACATCACTTTTCCCGGCGCAGTGGTGACCTGCTGTCACGTCCCCGCCTTCCTGGGATGCGGCCAAGATGGAGTCGGCACGACCCGGCTGCTATGAACAGACGTGCTGCCCTCGCCAGGCCCTGACAAGCGGCTTAGGAAAGGGCAGTGCCCACTCCAGGGACTGCTCAGCTGAACTCGACTCATATACAAACAAGCTCCTGTGGCTTTTTTTTTCATCCTTATCCTCATAGCTCAAGAGCCTAAGGATGATTCTAGTAAGATGTCTATAAAAACACCTCTTGCGGGCTCTATTACCAAAGAATAAAGGGGAAAAGGTCTGGCAATGTAGTCCAAGTGGTCAGAGAACTGAAACGTGTCAGAATCACAAGGCAGCGAAATCCAAACCAGGTCACCCTCCCCTCAGCCTCTCGGTGGGGACACACCTGGGAATCCCCCGCACGGGCTGTTCACCCGGGGGTTCAGGCGGGACTCTCACCTTTTGTACGAACACTTCCCCAGCCGATATGAATCCTTGCCTTCCAAGAACTAAATGTGTTTTATGTAAGCCAACTAATTCAGACCTGGTGCCACGTTTACTTTGCTGACTACAATACTGTCCCCCCCTTTCCCTCTGTCACGTACAATGGAAATTTCTTTACCAGAAGACCCAGATGGTCATTAGTTTCAAGGCTTTCAATACAAAGACCTGGCAGCAACAACCAAAACACATACTGGTGTATAATTAAGTCAAGCACTGGTCAAGGTCAAAGCTATTTAGTGGACACAATTGCAACGCTCTAATGTTTACATTTACTTCCCAGTGTTTCTGTGAACGGTCACGCTTCCGTCCTACTTCTACTTCCAATGTGTCGCCAATTAAGATGTAACTTCCTTTTAAAGATCTCCTCCTCTGGAATGCTTCCCTGAGCACTTCAGTCCACGGGGAGCCCTCTCCTGAAGAAGCTGTGTCTTTATTCCTAGGGGCGATGATACCATACGGCTTATCGTTTGGACATGCATGTCTTCTCTCCCAGCAACGCAGTAACCTGGAGGGCAGTGCCCCTGTCATTGTGTCCGTGTGTCCCCTGGGCTATGCCTGGCCCCAAGCCTTGCTTGGGCCTGCTTTTCATAATGTAATTGTAGGTGAAGTCGGACGGGTCCTTGAGAGCTCCAAGAGGTATTATGTGAGACATCACGATCTCTGCTGTTACTCCACTGTATAAGGCAGCAGCACAGGGGGAATACGTCAGTTGATCGAGAATGCAGGATGTTTGTGATTGAAAATTGTCAGAGCAGATTCATATTGTGTTGCCAAGAACTCCACTTGAACCGTCTTATCTAGAGAGTTTCCCCCCGGGGGGCTAAATGGGGAATTTCCTCGTTCCATCCCTCACAGATTTTTAGCACTTGACAGACCACTGACTGAGCTCTTAGTAAGGGCACTGTGAAGAAAAACACACAATTAAGTCTACATTCTCTACTGGGGATCGTAGAGAAGGCAACAGGCAATGCCAAGATGGCACGAGAGCACGTCGAGGGTCACGGTGGGACTGAGGTAGAGAGGAGGGAGCTTGACTTGGTTTGGGGGGGTGTTTTTCACGCGGGGTTCAATGGAGAACGTCAAAGTCCATATCTAAGCTGAGACTGGAAGGATGGGTTAGCTAAATGGGTGGGATGGAGCGGGGAAGGAGTAGAATTCCAGGTAGAGAGGCCTAGAAACCTGTGAGGACACATCCTAAGGTGACCCCCAGTGAGTTATACACCTGTTTAATCCTGCAAATGTGGGTGAAACCTCCTGAGACTTCCTTCTAGCAAACAGAATATGGAAAAGGTGATGGGATGTCACTTCTGTGAATGTGTTAACTACGTAAGACTCCCTCGGACGAGACTACAGCGAGATTCCCCTGCTGGCCTTGAAGAAGTCAGCTGCCATGTTGCCAGAGGGCGCTGGACGGATCACATGGTAACTGTGGGGGGCTTCTAGGAGGCGAGCGCAGCCCTAGGGGGCAGCCAGCAAGAACAGGGACCTCAGTCCTACAACCGCAAGTAACTAGACTGCGGCCCCACGTGAGCGGAGAAGAGGACCCGAGCTCCAGAAGGGAATGCAGCCCGGGAGACCCCGACCGGGGACCTAGCTGAGCCACACCTGGGCGTGGGACCCACGGCACTGTGAGATAATGGACGTGTGTGGTTCAAGTGACGGGGTTAGTGGTAGTTTGTTGCACGGCAACAGATAATTAGCAGAATCCCTCTGCCTGCCATCTCTGACCGGTTAGGTGTTTGGATCTTAAATCCCTGGCAAGGATGACGTTCCTCGAGAGTAGAAGAGTTAGGTCCATCCTACACGTTCCCTTGCTGAGGGTCCCCAGGTGAAGCCTCCGGACTTGTCGCTGAGGTTATGGACTGAATGTCTGTGCCCTCTCCATCCCCCAACACGATGGGATTTGGAGGGAGGACGTCTAGGAAGTAAGTAGGTTTGGATGAGGTCGGGAGGGTGGGGCCCCATGATGGGATTGGTGCCCCAGTAAGAAGAGGGCGAGAAGCCAGAGCTCTCTCCATGTGCGGACACAGGAAGAGGCCCCTCACCAGAACCTGAACTCACTGGCACCCTGCTCTCAGACATCCAGCCTCCGAAGTTGTGGTAAATAAATGTCCGTTCTTTAAGTCAGTGGTATTTTGTTACAACAGCCCGAATGGACCAGGACAGTCAATCATTCTCCTTCCCCCACTCCCACCCCTTTTTTTTTTTTTAATGTTTATTTATTTTTGAGAGAGAGACAGCGCAAGTGGGGGAGGAGCAGAGAGAGAGAGAAGGGAACAGAGACTCTGAAGCAGGCTCTGTGCTGAGAGCAGAGAGCCCGACGCGGGGCTCAAACTCACAAACTGTGAGATCGTGACTGGAGCCCAAGCTGGAAGTTTAATCACCTGAGCCACCCAGGTGCCCTCCCTTTTCTTAAAGATTTTTTGGCTAAAAAGAATGTCACAGGGGGCACCTGGGTGGCTCAGTCAGTTTGGTGTCTGACTCTTGATTTTGGCTCGGTTAATGATCTTGTGGCTTGAGCCCTGCACAGGGCTCTGTGGCTGTCCCACGGGGAGCCTGACTGAGATTCTCACCCTCCCTCTCTCTGCCCCTCCCTCGCTTGCGATCTCAAAAATAAATGAACATTAAGAGGCGCCTGGGTGGCTCAGGGGGTTAAGCGTCCGACTCCAGTTCAGGTCAGGATCTCGCCGTTTGTGGGTTCGAGCCCTGCATCAGGCTCTGTGCTGACAGCTGGAGCCTGGCGCCTGCTTTGGGTTCTGCGTCTCCCTGTCTCTGTGTCCCACCCCTGCTCATGCTCTGTCTCTCCCTCTCCCAAAAATAAACATTAAAAAAAAAATTAATGAACATAAAAAAAAAACCAAAAACAAAAACAAACAACGTATAGGAGTAGAAACTTTAACATACTTTCCTGGTGCTACACAGCCTCTCGGGTCAGGTCGATCAGACAGGAGGACCACATCTTACCTTTGACGACATGCATATAGTCAAAGGTCGAACCCCCCAGCAGCCTGCCTTTCTGCGCCCCGAGTCACATCTCTGTCTTCCCCGTGTGATGGGGCCCACGAGCAGAGTGAGGAAACAGGAGCAGAAAGGCAAATGAGGTTTCTGGCAGTTCCCGGATACAGGGAGAACAGGTCACACCGCTGATTTTATGGCTAATTTTTGCCATCGGGGCCCAACTGCCTGCCGCTCAGCTCCTGTCTGGAATAAGGGGTCAAGGCCCCACGTCAGCCACACCAGCACGTTCAGAAAATGGACTTCTCTTGGTTTTCTGGACCGGATTTGTGTCAGCCCGATGGGATTTCAGACTGCCGGCTGGTCTCCCGCACGACGGCTCCTGGGGTGTCAGGACAGCATTCAGCAGCGGAATTATCAACAGTTACCAGGGTCTGGGGTCTCCGTTCCTGGAAGTCAGAGCCCAGCATCTCATGGCACCGAACCGCTCATCGGCCAAAACTGGCCGACTGACTGCCTGAATGAAAACACACGCCTACGCACTCAGGAGCCGATGTTCCAGAAAACGGAGTTCCTAGAAAGCCAAGGACTTCAGGTAAAATATTAACCGTCCGGGGGACAAGAGGATGGAAGTATGGCAGCGTATCTCCCCCAAGTCAAAACGTGGTTGGTTAGCAGGGGCACAGAACAGGTGCTCAGGGGTTTGGGGGCATGATCGTGCTTTCTCTGCGACCTCACCTTGGTCTTCCCCAGCTGCCACTCGCTGTTGGACGAATCGTAGAGCTGCAGCAGGGCCGTGCACTTCCCCCGGATGTCCTCGGGCACAGCCACGTTCCTCATCAGCACTTTATACCTGCAACAGAAACACGCCCGGCGTCACCTTCCTACGACGGCTCTCTTCCCGGCCCCTCGGAAAAGAAAGAGCATCTATTCGGCCCTGCCTTGCCTTTTGTAAAAGTCCTGGAAGGGCCTTCGGACCGCATACCCGGCTTTCCGGATCCTCACCGTCTCCAGCATCCCCGAGTATCGCAGCTGGTTTAGCACAACCGCCTGGTCAAACTGGTCTGGCATCTGAAACGTGCGAGACGGGGACACGTTAACGAGGCCACCCCGTCACCGTTTTGCACACACAGATCCAGACACACACACACACACGGAACCTGCACAAAAATACAGACTAGAAAGTGAACCCCACCCCCAGGTACCCATCACCTGGCTTCAAGGGCCACCACCTTGTCAATCCTGCCCGCTCCCTCCACGAGCCCTTACTCCCTGCCCTTGAATTCTCTAAGTCCTAGACTTCACATCCTGTCATCGATAAATACGGTCAATACCATTTCTTAATATAACCACGACACCATTGTATCTTAACAGAGACCGATAACTTCCTCGTATTAATATCCACTTGCAAATCTCCGTTTTAACTATCATCAAACATACCACCATGTTTCATACTGCTTTTCAAAGAACCTAAAGTGTCATCCAGATGTGACTTTATTTACGTTTTGAACTTCATTTTCAAGGCACTGAAAGGGATTTTTTTCGCCAGAGAATATCGTGACCCAGTGAGGGGCTGAGGGAGGGGTGGGCGAGGTTGGGGGTGGGGAGTGGGGAGAAAGAGAGTGCACCAGTGGACCAAAGAGACAAAAATGAAAAAGAATTGTAATTTTCTCGGTATCTAGTCAAATACTCCATTTATTCAGGGTTCTACACGATGCTCACTCGGTAAATTAATCCCAGAAAATGCAAACCAAACACAAAAATCAGACCAAGACTTAATGTTCTGAAATGTATTCTCCTATCCACTCAAGTTACCAAACAAACTGGCAGTGAAGACAGGACAATAGTCTTTCAGAGTAAAGCCCGAAAGTAGGCCATTTCCCACTTATGGCCTTTTGGGCAGTGATTTGTTTTTCAATCTAAACAGCCGTCCCCTTTAATTAATTTGTATTTTGTTATCCTACACAACTGTGAACAAAGTGACTGAAAACCAGGGCCAGAGAATGTAAGTATACTGTTACAAAGCGCAGAAAGAAGAAAAAAAAAGAGAAAGTGACTTAAATTTGCGATCCCCATAAACGCAGTCATTAACACAAATTTAGGCTTAAAGCCATGTTATCCTGTACACTTCCCAAACTAGCTAAGAATAAATGTGAAGAATGTTCTGCAAATCTCCCCTACGGCTTTTGATGGAACAGCCTGCCATCATCTCCAGCAGGCTGACTTCTCTTATATTTAATTTAGTTTCTTCTACAAACAATGTGGTCAACTTGTCTTTACTCAGCAGTATTCTGGCCGAGTACAGCCAATAAGTTAGGGCAAACATCCAAAAAATTGTGGCTCACTAGTTTTTTGTCTTCGTTATTTAAACATTCTTAGAAAAGAAAAACATAAAAATACAAAAACAAAATTAAATTACCCTTGGTTACTCTTACACCTATCGTTACGTTAAAAAAAAAAAAAAAACAAGAATGGAGAGAGGCAACAGTTCTGGAAGTATTTGGTTAAAATGCTTCTGTTATATATATTTGGGAATATAATCTGAGCAGTTGTAATGTACGAAGATTAGTATAGAGCTAAAATTAAAAGGCATGGAATAATGCATCAGACTTAGTCAACTTTGTTAAATTCGTAGTCAAAGACACCTACTGATTTAATATTTAATCACACGACGCTCAAAGACTTTTCTCGATCCCTCTCTCAAGCTCTCCCCACTCCTGACCCATACTGTTTCTCCTCGCCTCTTGTCTTCCGATCCCCATTTAACAAAGTCCACACGATTCCTTAGCTCGGCACCAGTTCCTAGAACGTCCTAAAAAAATATCACAAAAGTGACGCCCCATCCAGAAAGTTCGGCCACACTCACCATCTTCAGCCTCTCCGAGGAACATTCCACCTTCAGCTTGGCTCTCGGGCCAAAATTCATATGGAAACCGACTGCCACACTGACCTTTCCGCCACAGCTAAAGACACTGAACAATAATGAACACCATTCCTGTGCTTTAAAAAGTGCTCGGTCGCCATGACAACCCCTTCCATTCTGGGGCTAATTAGTGTGGTGTGGTTGTAGGATTTCATACAGCCCAGGGAGGGAGGGAGCCACCAGGAGCGGCCACTCTTTCCAGGCTCCCAGCGCGATTGTGTTTCTGCCCCTTTCCTCGTAATTTAACCAGGGAAGGGGGGACCCACAGGCAGATTGTCGCCACCGGCAACCCACACAGCAATCGCGAGGAGGGGGTAAGCCTGTATTTCCACTGGTTCTCTTTTTAGTTTCAGCTTCCTTCCCTGGGGAATTTAATGCTCAAAGATGACACAGCTGGGGGCTGGACAAATCACAACTTAAAGGCATGTGCCTTTCAAAACTTCACCAGTGCACATTGGTCTTTGCTGGTAACTAATTTCCCAGAACCAGAGTCCTTGCTGACAGAGACTGCCTGCAAAGTACGAAACGGGGAAGTTTGGATGGCAACCCATAACATGGGCTTTGGAAGGAACAGCTATAAAGCAGGAAACCAGCTGGTCTTTAAACACCTGTTATGTGCATGGTTCCATGAATCACGCTGGAGGAAGATTAAAAAAAAAAAAAAGTGGGGCTAGATGATTTATTTTTCCCTTTAATCAACATCCCCCACCACAGTGGTGCATTTGTTACAGCTGATGAATCCGCACTGACACCTCATCACCAGCTAGGGTCCCCAGTTTACATCACAGGGCTTAGTCTTGTGCATTCGAAGGGTTTTGATGTGTAAGGACATACACC
The DNA here is from genome assembly GCF_023721935.1 of Panthera uncia. Classification (NCBI taxonomy): domain Eukaryota; kingdom Metazoa; phylum Chordata; class Mammalia; order Carnivora; family Felidae; genus Panthera; species Panthera uncia. The sequence goes on along the minus strand of NW_026057577.1, from coordinate 139,093,044 downwards.
CACCATTAGAGGATGATGCAGAATAGTTTCTCTGCCCTGTAAGTCCTCTGTGCTTCACCTACTCATCTCTACCCCTCCCAAACCCCGGGCATACACTAATCTTCTCACTGTCTCCGTAACTGTTGTTAAACATTTAATTTTATTATTTTTTTCTTATTGTTTTTTAAATATAACTTACGTCAAGTCGGCTAACATACAACGTATACAGTGTGTTCTTGGTTTCGGGGGTAGATTCCCATGATTCATCGCTTACATACAACACCCAGTGCTCATCCCAACAAATGTCCTCCACAATGCCCATCCCCCCTTCTCCTCTCTCTCCCGCATCCCCCCCATCGACCCTCAGTTTGTTCTCTGTAGTTAAGAGTCTCTTATGGTTGGCCCCCCCTCTCTGTTCGAAAACTATCATTTAATTTTTAAAAAAGCAGTTCTAGGGGGTGCCTGGCTTGCTCCGTTGGGTGGGTGTCTGAGTTTGGCTCAGGTCATGATCTCACAGTTCGTGAGTTCAAGCCCCACACGGGGCTCACTGCTGTCAGCAGAGCCTGCTTCAGATCCTCTGTCCCCCCCTCTCTCTGCCCCTCCCCAGCTCTCTATCTCTTTCAAAAATAAATGAACGTTAAAAAAAAACAAAAACAAAAAGAAGCACTTTTAGGTTCATAGCAATTGAGAGGAAGTTACAGAGACTTCCCTTAGGCCCCTGTCCACACACACATAGCCTCACAGGGCCTGGATTCTGCTTCCCAGGACCCTTAAACTTGGAAGGGTGCTATGTATGCCAATCCTCAACTCCTCATAAAATAGAAAGCTTAATATGAAACCATATCAAAAATTGAAATTAAGTTCCTTGGGAACACAGAGGAAAGAAAAGCATGAGGGGCTACAGGTGGCACACAATTGGAACCCAGGTCTGACCCGGAGTTTGGGCTCAGACAGCTTCTAGTCATTCACCCCTGCAGGGGAAGGGGCGGTCCTCACAGGAGGCAGAACCATAGCTAAGAGGCAGAAAGAGAAGCCGGCATGGCCAGTAGGCAGGCTGGGACAGAGGGGGGCGCAGTGGAGCTGGGCTGCTGTGCTTCCTGCGTCCAACGTAGATGACAATGGTTTTTAAGATAAGGGGCCAGTGGAGGCTTAGAGCACGAGATGAATGCGGTCAGACCCAGGTGTAGAAGGATCCCTTCTCGGGCAGTGGCAAAACCGGAAACAAGACCAGACGGATCGCCAAGTATGTTTCGTGCACATCACGAAATATTATGCAGCCATTAGATACAAGACCCAATGACAGATGTACCAGTTGACTCTCCGTCCTTTTTGCAAGGTTGAGAAGCGATGCGGAGAAGTATGTATACGATGACCTCACCACCACAACAAAAAACAACCCAAAACCAAAAAAACCAAAACCCCTATTTATTAGGTGCCCACGATTACGCAGGCACACCTCACTTTATCCTGCTTCACAGGTACTGTGTTGTGTTGTGTTTTTTTTGAAAACAAATTGAAGGCTTGTGGCAAAGCTGTATCAAATCTGTCGGCACCCTTTTTCCAATAGTATTTGCTCACTTTGTCTCTGTGGCCCGTTTTGGGAATTCTTGCGATATTTCAAACTTTTTCGTTGAGATGATTATGACTTGCTCTGAGCTCAGATGATGCTTTGCATTTTTTTCTTTTTTAGCAATAAGGCATTTTTAAATTAAGATAAATACACTCCCCCCCCCATTTGTCTATTTTCCTTTTCTTTATTGCACACTCAATAGACTACAGTATAGTATAAACCTAAGTTTTCTATGCAGTGGGACACCAAAAAATTCATTTGGTTCAGTTTTTGTGACGTTCACTTGACTGCGGTGGTCTGGAACCAAACCTGCAGTATCTCTGAGGTATTCCTGCCTAAGTCTAGATACCACACATGCAGAAGAGCACAGGAAGACACATGCTAGCTCGTTACCTAGTAGGGGGCTTATGGGTGCCGGGAAGAAAGACTGCTGAGAAAAGAGAGAATGAAAAAGTTGGGCTGCACTGAAAGAAGGAAATAGCCACATATATACAATATGACTATTTTTCTACATGGCTATAGGTTTTTGAAGATATTTAATGAATAGTATATATATTTTTTTACAAGGTAAAAACCCAGATATCGAGTAGAATCTAGAAGTCCTGCATGGAATAGAGCGAAGAAGGGAAAGAGAAACAGGGAGACCCAAGTGCGAAGCTACTGGAAGGATACTTTAAAGTAGAAACAACCTAAATGTCCATCAACAAATGAATGGATAAGGGTGCTTGGCTGGCTCAGTTGGTACAGCATGCGACTCTTGATCTTAGGGTTGTGAATTTGAGCCCCACGTAGGGTGCAGATTACTTTAAAAAAATATTAAAACAAACCCCAAGTTTGTGAATGGATAAACACAATATAGTACATCTATTCACACAATGGCATATCATTTGGCCATAAAAAGGAATGAAGCCCCAATACGGGCTATATGAACCGTTAGAACTTTCTACTAAGTGGAAGAAGCCAGTCACAAGAAACCATGTGCACATTATTGGATTCCATTCATGTGACGTGTCCAGAAAGGTAACTTTGCAGAGACAGAATAGAGGGTGTTTAGGGCTGGTGGAAACGGTGGGGGCGGGGGGGGGCAGGGGGAGCAGAGGGAGGGGATAGCCAATGGTAGGAGGTTTCCTTGTGAGGTGATGGAAAAGTTCTAACACGGTGGTGATGGTTGCACTTATCCACGAATATACAAAAAAAACCGAGACAGGATCGAATGCATTTAGTTTCAGGTGGTTCAATTATTTAAAAAAAAAAAAAAAAAAAAAAAAATCAGAAAAATTTTTGGCCCCTACAATCTTAAAAAATAAGATTTCAGAATTCCTAGACAAAACAAATGACTGATAGCAGAGCGTGCTAAGTAAGACCTCCCCTAAATCCAATTACAAGGAAGCCTGACCTTCTGCAGCTTCAGATCGAAATAAAGGGCAAGCGAGGTGCTGATAAACAGGGACCCAGGGCAGGGGAGACGCTTCACAACTGGAGCCAGAAATAAATGCATTTATAAGTTAATGCATCTGATTACCCTGAACATTACCTTGCCCTTCATAATTTTGTAAATATTGCATAAAGATCCTAAGAAGTATGAAAGCAGACTTGGAAATAGCTGCCTGTCTGTAGTTCAAGGACACTCAGTCTGTGCTTACCGCAGAAAATACAGTGAGTTCATGATTGGTGCATCCTCAAAGGCCTAGTGTTTCTCTGCATTCGAGAGATCTCTCAGAAACCAGCAGAGGAGCCCTGAGAAGTCAGGCAGAGTGGGAACCTGGCCTGCCACCCACGGGCCCAGGGAGTTTGGCGGGGGCCGGCTGGAACTTCAGGGAGAAGATACTTCTCTACTGGGGGGACGGGGTGGTTAGAAGGGTAGAGGATTCTATTTTGTAGATGAGGAAACTACAGTGAGCAAGTCTCCATGACCTGGTCAAGCTCGTTTTAATACTTCCTTAAATCAAAGAGTTAGAAAATTAAGTCTCAAAGAGCTTAGCATTCCCAAAAACTAGTATATGAATCAAAATTGTACACAACAGGGACACCTGCCTGGTTTGGTCCATAGAGCTTATGATGCCTTTTTAAAAAAAAAAAAAAATGTTTATTTATTATTGAGAGAGAGAGAGAGAGACAGAAGATGAGCATGGGAAGGGCAGAGAGAGAGGGAGACAGAATCGGAAGCAGGCTCCAGGCTCTGAGCTGTCAGCATGGAGCCCGAAGCAGGGCTTGAACCCACAGATTGCGAGATCATGGCCTGAGCTGAAGCCAGACGCTTAACCGACTGGGCCACCCAGGCGCCCCGAGCTTGCGACTCTCGATCTCGGGGCTGGGAGTTCAAGCCCCACAATGGATACGGAGATTGCTTAAAAAGAGGATCTTAAAAACAACAACAAAAAACTTGTACACATCATTTTCCTACCGAAGTGTTATAAAATTGGAGGCGTATTTTCATAGGGTACAATTCTCAAAGGAATAAGCTGCAAACTTCTTCAGGGAAAAGAGGAGGATGGAGTCTAAGCAGAAAATGTGCCCTACATCCCAGGAGCATCCCATCTTCTGGGAATACAGAGACATCTGAGGATGTCAGCATTAGGAGAGGCCTCAGGGACCACCCTGCAGGTGCTGACTTGGTCTAAATACAGATGATGCAATCATCACAGCTTCAAGGGGAACGTAGATCGGAAACCGGTTCACCACGCTGTGAGTTCAGCCGCATATATCGACATGGCTAGTGAACAGAGAAAATTTCGGAAAGTGAAATGGCAAACTGTGAGCAAATCCATCTTTGGTCACTGTGGTCCCATTAACACAGGTGGTGAGAGGCTGATGACATCCTTATGAGCCTCAGATGACGAACAGACCGTGCAGTGTTCTCTGACCCCCTCACGGTTACACCTACACTTGCATTTCTTCTTCCCTGGGTACCTGCCACGGCCGGATGTTCCAGAAGAGTCGGTACACAACAGTGCACAGACACACTCGGAATGCACTGAGCTACACCCCATGGAACAGGCCTACCTGGGATAACGTACTTCATAATGACGACTTTTGCTTTAATGACAAATACCAAATACAACTAGGTAACTCGTGTGGATGCCTCTGAACACTGGCTACAATCTATTTCTAGAATGAGCCCTTCCCTCCCTATTTTGGAAATACTTTTGGAAATACTTTAATACCTTTAAATTACTCAAGGTATTAATAACTAACCACTTGACAGGGTCATAATGTCTTGAAGATTAGGTAAAAGCGGACATTATTTCTTAATCCGTCAAATGTATTTATTAAGGACCTTCCAGGGCCATCTGGGTGGCTAAGTTGGTTAAGCATCGGACTTTGGTCAGGTCATGATCTCACAGTTAGGGAGTTCAAGCCCTGTGATGACAGCTTGGAGCCTGGAGCCTGTTTCACATTCTCACTCTCTCTCTGCTCCTCTCCCCCACTCTCTCTCAAAAATAAACAAACATTAAAAAAACAAACAACTTTCCATAGACTGAGGGCAACCATATAGGTAACATCATGCGATGCACCTGTCCCTCCCTGGACTCAACCAATGCAGGCCTCGCTTTGGCTCCAATCTGCTTAGAATGCAACATGGCGGAGAGCCCTAGGCCCAACGATCTAGGTCCTCGGAGCACAGAAAAATCAGACAAGATCTGAGCGTCATACCAACAAGTGCCTTACTGCTGTTAGCAGCTTAATAGAAAAAAATTGTTTAGCTTTCTATCTTATAGGAGTTAATCTCCCACCCCTTCTGGTAGACTGTTTCTCCAAGTGAGTAGTATAATATTCTAAAATTAAAGAGTTCTACTTTTTCTCATATTTTTTTAATGGATCCTGACCTTGTCTTTGTTCACAAGTTTGAGCCCTGCATCCGGCTCTCTGCGGTCAACTCAGAGCCTGGAGCCTGCTTCAGATTCTGTGTCTCCCTCTCTCTCTGCCCCTCCCCTACTCAAGCTCGGTTTCTCTCTCTCTCTCTCTCTCTCTCTCTCTCTCTCTCTCAAAAATAAATAAAAACATTAAACAAGATTTTTCTTTAAATTAAAACAAACAAATCCTACCTCCAATAACCCTTCTTCAACTTTAGAAAATCAGAGATTGCAGAAAAGCTTGCTAGGTCGATTATGTTACACTAAAAACACATCATTCCCACCCCTATAATGACTGAGAAAGTCTTACAATAGGGCTCTTGTCCACCTTACTCATTAACCAAAAAAATAAATAAATAAAAATAATTTAAAAAGATGCCACGCCTCTCAATCTTTATTCGCTGTGTTCGCTACATCAGACTCCCAAAAGCAGTTAATATTGAACAGAAGTTTATCGTGCTTTGAAGAGTTTTCAAAAGCATGGTTACTAAAGCAGCCTATATAATCTTCCTGACCTTGAACAGGCAATAAACAAAAGCCAATTAAACCAGCGACAAAACTTCTTTGTACATAATTACCTCTGTCATCTCACCCTGGGCTGTGAAACATTTTACACAGTTGTTGCCACTTGCTAATTTTCACATTTTGAGCCAAGAGGCAGAAACCAAATTCTCCCAGGAAAAGAGGCAGCCCCCCTCCCAGGTGAGGAACAGGCAGCAACTCGGTCACGTGACTGGCTAAGGCTGCGAGTCAGTCCTGGAGGTCAGAGTATAAAGCGTGGAAAGTTCTCCCTCACCAGGCACAGCCTTCACATTACTGAAGCACAGTCACCACCCTGAGCAGGAAAAGCCAAACCACGACAGCGGGAAGCTGCTGTGTTCACCTCAGATCCATGCAAACGCCAACTACTCAACAGGAGAGGAGCTAGAACAAGTAACACACACACACACACACACACACACACACACAATCCTCCTAAGCCATAGCTTTAGCCAGCACATACCAAACTGAGACAAACCTTCCATTTCACATTCAAGGGCCCACAATACGGCTCCAGTCTTCCATCCAGTCAGCTGGAGCCAGCCCCACCACCAGAATGTTCTGTTGTCTCCCACTGTTGAGTTTCATGGACCTTTGAGGGGTCTCTCAAACATAGCCCCCTCAATAAATAAATCTGTTCCTAGTGCATCTGCCAACATCTGTCACCTCCCTTTCCTTGGTGGCACACGTGCAACTTGCCTTAGGATGTGACCTTGACCATGCACTTTTCCACGTCATGCATTTCTGCACGTCCATTAGACATATCTGTGTGAAGTCCCCATTAGGTGATGCATTCTTTCAAGGGAGGAGCTGAATTTTATGAATTCATAACTAAATTGGACGGGACATAAGATACGTATACACTTATACTACTGTACTGCATAAATTAAATTATGGGGGTGCCCGGGTGGCTCAATCAGTTAAGTGTCTGACTTCGGCTCAGGTCATGATCTTGTGGTTCCTGAGTTCAAGCCTCATATCAGACTCTCTGCTGTCAGTGCGGAGACTGGACCCTGTTTCGGATCCTCTGTCTCCCAGTCTCTCTGCCCACACTCGCACTCTGTCTCTCTCTCTAACATAAACATACACACGTACATACATAAAACTGTGGTTCTGTTTATAGCAGTTTCCAATGTACTTATTCAGCAAGGACATAGAAATATTATCAGAAGACAGTACATAAAAGGAAAAACGGACAGTTGGATTTCCTTAAAATTAACTTCTCTCTGAAAGACACTTGTTAAGATAATGGGAAGACAAGCAACACAGTGGGAAACTATTTTTGAAATACTTATTTGAAAGAATAATGTATCCAGCATATAGAAGGACACTTAGCAGTGAACAATATGAAAAAAAAAACAGTCCAAGTTAAAAATTAGGGAAAGACCTGGACACATCATCGAAGGAGACATAGACATGGCTAATAAGCATATGGAAAGATACTCAACAGCAGTTGTTTCGGGAAATTGCAAATTAAAATAACGAGATAGCACCACACACCTGTTAGAACGATTAAATCCAAAAAGCCGACCCAACGATGGCGAAGATGTGGAACAACAAGAATGCTAATTCGTAGCTGGTTGGATGCAAAATCATACAGCCAATTCGGAAGACAGTTTCTCACAAAGTTAAACACAGTCTTAAAAATGATCCGGCGATCATTCTCTCAAGGATTCAGCCAACGAACCGAACACACAAAAAGCTGCAAGTGACTGTTTGTAACAGCTTTATTAATAACTGTCAAAACCTAGAAGCAATCGAGATGTCCTTCAGTCGGTGAAAGGACAAATAAACTTTCCATTTATCCATACAATGGATATTATTCAGAGATTTATAAAAAGGAGCTATCAAGTTCCCCCCACGACACAGAGGAACCTTAAATAGTCCGTGCTAGATGAAAGCGATCTGAAATGAGCATACGTATGTACGATTTGATTCCAATTATGTGGCATTCTGAATAAGGCAAAGCTATAGAGAGAGTATAAACTCCAGGGGTCACCGGGGGCTCGGCAGGGAGGGATGAATAAAGCACAGGTGAAATTTTGGGTGGGTGAAACTATTCTGTATGATACTGTAATGGTAGATACACGACGTGATACACTTGCCCACATCCAGAGAATTGTAAGCACAGGAGTGAAGCTTGGAGGACCCCAGGAAATAATGCGTCCTGTCACAAAAGAATCTAGATGTATTACAAATCCATGACCCAAGCTCACTGAAGGACTGGGGGCGGGGCAGGCTTAAGTAAATGTGGAAACGGGCTCTGTAAGACGAGGGGCAAAGGGAGCTACACAGGTGAGCGTAGGTGGCTCAGCAGGTTGAGCTTCGACTTCGGCTCAGGTCGTGATCTCGATGTTTGTGAGTTCGAGCCCCACGTCGGGCTCTGTGCTGCCAGCTCTGAGTCTGGAGCCTGCTTCGGATTCTGTGTCTCCCTCTCTCTGCCCCTCCCCTGATCGTACTCTGTCTCTCAAACAATACACAAACAAACAAACAAACAAAAAAGAAGCTACACATAAGCACCGTAAGTAGTATAGCTGATGGAGTTTCTACCCTCGGAATACAGGTCACAATTCTCATACTCTACAATTAAATGGATGGCAGATGGTTGGAGTCAGGTTTTTCACTGTTTTCAAGAGAGAATGTTTGCAAGAAAACCTTAATAAAACTAATTCCATCCAACTAGATTTATGAAAACACCAAAAAACTCCATTCTTTTTTTTTAAGTTTTTAAGTTTATTTATTTTGAGAGAGAGGGAGAGTACAAGCAGGGGAGGGTCCGAGGGAGGGAGGGACAGAGAGAATCCCAAGCAGGCTCCTCATGGACAGCATGGGGCCCAATGCGGGGCTGGAACTCACAAACCGTGAGATCATGACTTGAGCTGAAACCAAGAGTCAGATGCTTAACCGTCTGAGCCACCCAGGCACCCAGAAAAATCCGATCTGATGTTGGCTTACTTGGCACTCTAAAAGCTGCCAGCCACGAGGTCCCAGCCGTCCTCAAAACGTGCTTCTATAGCACATGCTCAAAACACAGTTCAACATCCAGTTATGTTTTTTAACTACTTACGTGACATAACCAGAATGTGTTTCTATAGGAAATGGTTCAGCTCCAAAATATGAAGTAACTTTCCAATATAGTTTGAGGACAGACGTAAAATAAATTGGGGAGATAAAGGCAGGTTCATTTTCTCCATTAAGTTGTTGTTAAATACCAGAATAAGGCATCAAGGGTTTTTTTCTAGTTTATTTTCTAAAGAGAGAGAGAGAGAGAGAGAGAGACAGACAGACAGACAGACAGAGAGACAGAGAAAGCATGCATGCACATATGTTCAAGTTGGGGAGAGGCAGAGAGAGAGAATCCCAGGCAGGCTCCACGCTGTCAGCATAGAGCCTGACATGGAGCTCGAATCCACGAACTATGAGATTATAACCTGAGCCAAAATCAAGAGCCCGGCGCTTAACAACTGAGCCACCCAGGCGCCCCCAAAGGTTTTGTTTTTTTAAATCAGAAATATGGAGAAGGCATATGATGAAAATCCTGTGTCTGTGTCTGCATATGTTCTATGCACGCATAAACATACAACTGTGTGTGCATTATATCCACACCTATGAGCACTTACGGGTAAACACCCACTTTGTTTAAAAAAAAAGAAGAAGAAGAAGAAAGGCATTTTGGTTTTCTCCCCTTCAGGAAGAAATCCGTTAGGACACACAGGTGTCCAACATTCTTTCCACAGCTATACAGCAACATCACCACCAGAAAGCATTTCATCAGCTCCCTAAGTGAGGACATTTAGGTGGTTTCTAACCTTTGCTGCGTTCTCTTCAGCTTTCACTGAATGAAAGGAAATAAGAAAGGGGAACAGCAGAGTCCCCACACGAGCGAGTCTCCTGGAGGTGTGGACGTCCATCCTGGCCCTCCAGAGTCCCTCTGTCTCATGGCGAACGCACTCCTGTACTTCTGACGGCCGATGGCTAGGTGCTCGGAGACCTGGAAGGTGACCGCTCCCACGTGGAGCTTTAGAACCCCGCCCCCCCCCCTCCACCTCTAAGGAAACATGGTTACAGAGACAACATCACACTGCAGGACTCCCTCAGCTCCCATCTACATAAAGTGTCACTGTTGGTTTGACACTCTCATCAGTCAGAAGGTAATTACTGACCAGAAGACTCTGGTGACTTAATTCTGTCCATTTTCTACTACGTTCTAGTGTTTAGACCATGGAAATTTGGGAGTTTATCTATCACACTATGTAATAGGGTCATTTTCATAGTATTTCTAGTCGAAAGGACGGAGAGAAGTCTTCAGGGATGGGTCGTGATAAAAGGCTGTGTCTTAAACCAATTTAGTAATAAAAATAGCAGCTACTACTCACTGAACAGGGGCCCTGGTTCCACCAACGAATTAAGCGTCCTACAGGCAACTCTCTCAGTCCTTCCAACCGCCCTATGAATTACACCAGCCCAGGATACCAAATTAAATGTGCGATACAAGGCAAAGAGAGACAACTCTTCAGGAAATGGGACTAGCTAACATTTGCACGGCACTTTGCAACTTCCAAAGTCCTTCACATACACGGTAGCACATGCTGTTCTCCGCCAGCCAGTGAGGCAGGCAGTGCAGCTGCCAGTATTTTCATTGAACAGGTCCAAAGAATGGGTGACGGAGCCACAACAACAGCAGTTACCGGGACAGGCACCACTTCTAATATCGGAATCTCTGCAGGTTCTGCGATCGAGTCCCCAGAGGGCGGGGCTCCTCCCCTCGTCAACAAGTCCACGTCCAAAGGGACGCTGTGCCAGCAGCTGCTATGATCCCCTGCGGGTGGCCGATCAAGTTGTCGTGTTCCTGTTCTGGTCTGTATTGATGAATCCTTAACGGTGGTGGTGGTAACGACAGTGATAATCCTACGTGTAGCAACAATGAAGGCTCATGTACCAGGAACTTATCATGTGCCAGACATTACACTAACTTTATAACGTTAGCTTGTTTTTGCTTTTTTTTTTTAAGATTTAATTTTACTTATTTATTTTTTTGAGAGAGAGGGCACAAGTGAGTGAGTGACCGAGAGAGAGGGGGAGAGAGAGAAGCAGGGCTTGAACTTACAAACCGCGAGATCATGACGTGAACTGAAGTCAGATGCTTAACCGACCGGGCCACCCAGGTGCCCTTTAAGATTCTATTTAAAAATTTTTTAAGTAATCTCTCTGCACCCAACGTGGGACTCGAACTCACAACCCGAAGATCAAGAGTTGCATGCTGTACTGACTGAGCCTGCCAGGCACCCGCTTTTAATTTTAGCAACTCTATTAAGGGACACACCTAAGGCACAGAGAGGGCAACTTACAAAGAGTCACAAAGCTCTTGTGAGACAGAACCAGTCTCGGGGGGCCCAAGCCAGCACTACAAAGCACTAGGCTGCACCGTCCGCCCTGCGAGGGGCAAGTTCAGGAGGCGGGGTGGGGGGTTCCTGTGGTTCTTCTAAAGTTTTTATTATTGAACCACGGCCTTTGTTTCCTGGCACGTTTTTCCTGAATATTCTTGAATGAAATTCATCACAATAGCTATATCTTGGTAGCAGACTTCATACCAAAACAGAAATGAACTTCTGAGGATTAAAAGTCCGAGAAGACAATACACTTAGTTAGGGCAGGGGTTGGCAAACCGCGTCCTGCGGGCCACATCCGGCTTGCCACCTGTTTTTGTAAATACGGTTTTCTTGGAACACAGCCATGCATTGTCCGTGACTACTTTCACGTGACAATAGCAGAGCCTAAAATATTCACTGTCTTGCCAGTTGCAGAAAGAGCACGCGGTCGACCACTGAGCGAATGAAAAAGCCCGGCAAATAAAGCACTCCCACGGTGCAAACCGAACTGCGGTCTGCACACAATTATATATCCAATTTCCCAAAAATCAGCATGAAAAACATCGGAGAAGCCCTCATTAATAATTTTGAAACGCATCCCATGTTGGAATAACATTTTGGCTATGCTGGGCTAAAACAGATTATTGAAACTCATTTCACAAAAACCAACTTCTTTTAACATGACTCGCATTTTATTTCTACTGGACAGTGTGTCTCTAATAAATCAGGCTGAGCCTCTGACTCTATGAGGGCTCGGAGCAAAAGAGCAAGGCCTAACATTGTCGTTCTATTTGCACTTGATACTTGGAGCATATTTTTATATAAATGAACTGTCAGACTATTTTAATGCAAGGCTTATACAGAGACCGAAATAAAATATATTACTTTGCACACAGTATGCGTGACTCAAAGGTGAAAAACACGCAGATACTGTGAAAGACACCCCATGAGTATTTCACACAAGGCTCATGATTCTAAAGAAATCAGACGTGAGGAATATCCATTAATTTCAAATAAAGCGCGAGCTGCCAACAGACTTCTCAGACAACAACAAAAAATGCACGGACTTCTTTTTTTCCTAATATATTTAGTATCTAAAGTCACTCCAGAAGATTCCTAGGCCCTTCAGTTGGTTTTTTTTGACAAGCCATTGAACCCAGCATCTCCAGCACCTATGGTAACAATAAAAAAGGGCACCACTGGGGGAATGTGTAATAAAGCTAGATGGGAACAGGCCAGAAGGAGGGCACTCCCATCTACTTTCTCCCTCAAACCTGGCCAGTAAATGCTTAGAAAGGCTACGGCTCACGGCCAGTCCCCCTGGGTCCAGAACAAGTACTTTGCCTCTCATTGTGTCTGTAGGACGTTTGCTCATTTGAATCGTAGCTACCATTGTGCCCCCATCACATGCCTGCTTCCCAACCCCACAAATAGCCTGAAAGCCACCGGTATTTAACGTCTGGTCCAACGCTTCCTTGCGTTACAAGAATGCAAACCTGCCCCTGTCCACAGCTTCTTTCTTGCATTCTTATTCCTTTCCGGTTTCCTGCTTTTAACAACAGCGTGCACCTGCTGCTCTGACTTCTGTTCCTCTCCAGGGCCGTGGTGGAGAATACAGCACACTGTGGGGTTTCCTTCCCTCCTTTCCTGCACACGCCGGATGCAGACGCCCCCAACTCTGCCTCCCTCTGGGCCATGACTTCCCAGGAAAACGTGCAGGAAGTTCTCAGCCTTCAGGCCTGCACACCAGACCCCTCTTGGGGGACAAGGCACCTGGAGCTTCCCTGTGGCCACCCTCTGCCAGTCATGTGGGGAAGAGAGAAAGCAGCATGTTTCTGCACAAAGGGAACCCCTGGATTGTTAAAAGGAGAGCTGGTATTTAATTATTACGGAAGAAAAAAGCTATGGCTTTCTCCTTGATTTAAAAGTGAAACAGCAAATAATGGTATTTAATATTTAAATGTGGACTGCTCTGCACAGATTTTTCATTACCTCAATCAAATCTCACACAACCCTTTTTTTTTTTTAATTTTTACAAAATGTTTATTTATTCTTGAGACAGAGACAAGAGCGTGAACAGGGGAGGGGCAGAGAGAGAGGGAGACACAGAATCTGAAACAGGCTCCAGGCTCTGAGCTGTCAGCACAGAGCCCGACGCGGGGCTCGAACCCATGAACCGTGAGATCATGACGTGAGCCGAAGTCGGCTGCTCAAATGACTGAGCCACCCAGGCGCCCCTCACACAACCCTATTAAGGCAAGGGGGTGGTGATGCCAGGAATAGGGTTTCCTTATGTACATGAAGGAAGTGAATCGATACAATTTGAGTGTCTTGTCCAAGGGGGTGTGGCTGGTAAGCATCAGGACCTGGAATGAGATTCTCTGCTCTTTTTTCCTTACAGAAAAGCCAGAAGGGCATCACTCCGAGTGTGGCTGGTGACAGGTAGCAGTTCATGATGAGCGGGACCCCGAGAGTCAGCCCTCAGGAACTTACAGCAACAGGGCACGGACACACCATCAAATTACCAGTCCACAACAAATTGGCAATCATAAAAAAAGAACTGCCCTTTTGCCACAGTGGGAAAAGTGCTGTTCTAGAACATTCCAGTGACAATGTTGGGTAATGTGTTCTAGAATATATCAGTGACAATGTTGGGTAGCGTGTTCTAAAATATGCCAGGGACCATGTTGGGTAGTGTGTTCTAGAATATTCCAGGGACAATGCTGGGTAATGCTTATGAGAAATTTCCTGATAACCAAGCATACACAAATCTGTTAGTACATCAATTTTGCATTAAGTACTAGATTCATTTCCCTTTCTATTGTTTAGTATCAAATCAGGCTCAATAAATAAGGTGAGTGTATTCATCGAACTCCTTTCTCAAAACCGTTACAAGTGTAAAATGTCGGTTCAGAAAATCTGATCTCACATCCCTGCTACAAGCTCTCTGAACTGTACACAAGATACATTCCAAGTATTTTTGTATTTCCCTCTTTCCATCTTCATCCTCTCCACTCCTCACTTGTGGTTTTATTCTCTGATGGGGCCCATGAGCCCTCCCCTGCTAACGGAACTCCCTCTGTATTCAGGGCAGCCGTCCTGGGAATGGGAGGTCATTCCATGCCCACCAGGCAAACCCATCCACTCTGCCAGATACGCACTCTCCCAAGTTCTTGTGGGGTGTGGCTCAGCCACAGGCCCTGTCTGGTCCTCAAACCAAGTAGAGAAACCAGCACCGAGGAGATGGGAGGCAAACCTACGGAGGGGCATCTGGGAAGATGTTTCCTTCCTAAGCCAATTCCTTTCACAGGTTAATATTTACTCTAAGAGGACAAAGTCTTTGTTTTCTTTATTCAGAGATGGATGCATCCCAAGGGGGCACACAGGGACTCAAAACCTAGCTGTTAAAAGAACTGAATGAAGATATTCTGTGAAGATGGGATGGTTGCCCCGATGGCAGCCATTTTGCAACCTTGAAGAAGGACCAAGAGAACGGAAGACACATTGACGTGAAGCCCCGACACTGTGGAGCCTCTCAACAAATGCTTATTATTAAGTGTGATACTTGTACGTATATATTGAGTCGGCTGAGTTACTGTGTCTTGTTGCTTAAGAGTCAAGGTTCTTCCAAAGGGAGACTGAGGGGTGGCGAGTGTGTGTGACAAGCCTGTATGATCACTGGTTAGATGGAAGAGATCCTGTGAAGGAAGGAAGGATTACCCCCGGGAAGGAAGGGGCACCAGTGGGGAATGGGCTTAGGCTCCAGAAAGATCAAGATCCCTGGTAGAAATGCAAGGTTGCCGTATAGCTTAAAACGCTATTGTGGTGAACACGGTAAGCTTCAAAAACATCCAGAAGGCACATCAGCAGCACGGCAGAGGTCAGCACCGACAACACGAACTGGTACGCGATACCAAAGCCAGATGGCCATCACAGAGCTGCGGTGGAGTTCAAATCTAGGTCAGAGAAGTCAGAACCAAAGACAGAACGCATGGACTGAGCGCCTGTGACCAGAGTGAGAACCACGAGTTGGTGGCCTCATGGGAAGCAGCCAAATAGACAAGAGGCCTGGGACAGGGCAGTTCTAGGAACACAGCACTCAGAACGTCGTGAGAACCTGACGGAGGGAGGGAGAAATGGGGCACTGTGGAGGAGGGCGGCGAGTTGGCTAATGACAGATGTTCTCAGTCCTCTGCTGGATTAAAAGGTGAGGTCATGCGCTGGAGTGGGAAGGCTGACATCAGGGTCACGAGCGTGGGAGGGCTTGGAGGGCAGGGAGGTCTCCTCCTCCAGGGCGGACACAAACATGTCCTAGAACCAACCAGAGCACATTTCTTGGTATCATCCAGCAACATGGCAGAATCAGAGAGGAGAATGTGGGTTAGTGAGCCAAGGGACCAAAGCAAAGCCACAAGTTCATAACCAAACCGCTCTCCTCCCTATGTGGGCCACTGTTTCGATCTCTGGGCTCATGCAGTGATCATTCAAAGCAGGCTACTTACGATCTGAGCACTTTTAAAATATATATGCTGTGTTCCAATCAAAAAAAATGTAAGGCCCACCAGTGAATCCAACTGAGGCAAAAAAGGACTCCAGAATGAATCCATGGGGGAGACAAAGAGAAACTAAGGGGCTGAGGTCCGGGCCACACAAAGAAAATACATTCCCTCAAACAGAGTAAAAGCAATAGAAGGATGAGAGGGTGGGCTGGAGGGGCAAATTTAAATTCTGAATTGGTCATATATATTTAAAATTAGAGGTTTGGGAGTTCAAGATATACCTGTATGTATAAATCGATCCTGAGAATCAACTAATGTGTGTTGAAGGAGATGCAGAAAGAAAACGGAGAAATGGGGGGCTGGGGGTGGAGAGGGAGACTACAGGTTTGTTCTAAACCGACCACAGACCCCAGTAAAGACACCAGAAGGTCCAACCCTCAGCATAACTCCCATCTGGAAATCCTCATAAAGCAGCCTCCCTCTTGGGTATAATCTGTTGCCATTTAATCTAATGAATGTAATTAAACCCTTTTATCTTGCTGAACTAAAACTCAATCTCACACAATTCATCACTGTTCTATTTCAACTTCTCCGTCCACCATATTGAATAGGTCATAGGCCCCTTTATTCACGCTCGCTCTGAAAAATCATGGCGAGAAATACAAATTAGGAGGGCAGCTGTCTCTCTTTGTAGATGTTGGCAAGGAGGCGCCGATCAGTCACTAAAATACTAGAATAGCCGTGGGACGTACTGAGTCACTCACACAATCACCAAGGTTCTGCCACTGCTATAAGGATGCTGAGTTCGAAAACAAAAAGCAGGGGATGGGGAAGAAAACAAGGGGAACAGGTGCCAGTGGCCCTACATCCTTCTGTGTCCATAGCCTGGAAAATCTGTCAAACTGGCATCTGTAAGGCTTGGCCAGAGCTATTATTTTTATAATGCTATTTCAATAGGTGCTAAGATACACCACAATGGGAGCACGAATTAGTGCACAGATAATTATCAGGACAATATACTGTGTGGTTTCTTGCTTTAAGGTAATAGGACTTCAGAGACAAAAAAAAAAAAAAACAAAAACCCACAACTTCTGAGACACTGGAAGATGAAGATCATTCGCCATACTTAAGTTTAAAAGAAATTTTTATTTTTTAAGTTCGGACACAAGAGGAGAAAACTGGTTCTGAGAGACCACTGCTACAAAACCAAATTAGGAATGAAGAGTTTGAACAGTTATAAGAAGTACGGACATGGGGCGCCTGGGTGGCTCATGGCTCAGTCAGTTGGGCATCCGACTTCGGCTCAGGTCATGATCTCGCGGTCCAGGAGTTCGAGCCCCGCATCGGGCTCTCTGCTGCCAGCTCAGAGCCTGGAGCCTGCTTCAAGTTCTGTGTCTGTCTGTCTGTCTGTCTCTCTCTCTCTCTGCCCCTCCCCCACTCACTCTCTGTCTCTCAAAAATGAATGTTAAAACATTTTTTAAAAAAAGTATGGAAATAAAAATGGCAACTCAGAAAAATATGCGCAGCAAACTGGAGATGTCAATTATTAGAAAGAGCAGGATTTCATCAGATTCACGTTAGCTGAGAGCCGGACGCAGTGTGAGAACCACCCCATCCCATCACTTCATTTACCCAGGAAGAAGCAGAGACAAGCAACCACTCTACATTTGCTTAAAACAATACAGCTAGGGAAGGAGTTACTCTTCACTCTTCGGTAATGGATGTAGCGGACTTATAAACATCCATGAACCCTGGCTGGGGTATCAGAAAAAAATGTAACAGAATTTTACTTGAAAACGGTTCAGCGCAGCCTGTCCTGAGAGAAACGGTCACGGATTTGCAAGCCCTTCGTAAATTCTACTTATGTTCTGGAAGGAAAATGAAGGCTTGGTGACAAGGGGGTGCTGGTGAGCACAGCTTCCTAGGAGTCCTTTCTCTTGCTTATTCATGTATTAAAGTGGCTGTTTGCAAGTCATAATGGGAAATTAGCCAGCCTTAAACACAGCCAATATCTGTTAAGTATAAATTAGGAGCACCACAAAATATTCCACTGAGCAGTTGAGAGTTGCTAGGAAACAAGAGGTCAGGCAATGCTCAAAGGCCAGGTTATTCCCATCCCCGGGGCCCCGACAGAGTCCCAAACACTGCAGCAGCCAGACCGAGGGCCAGGCTTCTGAACAGTTTGGCTCAAGATGCTTAAATTTGATGCTCCTCCCCCACGGTCCCCCAAATGGGGAAAGAGCCTAATGTGTGATGGGCTGCACTAGCTCGTCCGTAGCCTGGCACTTTGCTTTAAGGCACTGATGCCTGAGAATCCATATGAAAGAGGGTTTTAAGTTGAACACTAGTCCACTAAGCAAAATGGTAAAAAAATAAAAGGGATATACACAGAGAACAAACACGTTCCTAAATCCGAGGCACAGGAACACATGTATGACAATAAAATGCTCTTTTCTCTTCACCTCTCTCAGAAGAACACATCCATCCACTTCCTTCAGCGATCCCATTTACTTGAACAGCATTCCCCAGTTCTGGATTTAAAGAATAGTTTTCAGTGTTCTTTTCCCACAGATGTATCTTTTTCTACACTTGCTTTAAAACGAATGTACGTCCTTTATAAATTCTAGCCGAGGGTGCGGTGCCAACTTCAGTAAGTGGTGAAGAGACACGACGGACAGACAGGTGAGGGAGCCTGGGTGGCTCAGGCGGTTAAGTGTCCAACTCTTGATTTCAGCTCGGGTCATGATCTCACAGTTCGTGAGATTGAGCCCCGCGTCAGGCTCTGTGCTGACAGTGTGGAGCCTGCTTGGGGTTCTCTCTCCCCCTCCTCTCTCTGCCCCTCCCCTGATCATGCTTTCTCTCTCTCTTTCAAAATAAATAAATAAACAATAAAAATAAACACAAAGGACAGGTCATGAGAGGAAACGAACATCTCTATTTGCTGGGACAGCCACACAATTACCATCGATGGTCTCTCCCAAGAGAGAGGTTCGTTACCTCTTTGCACGACAAACAGAATAATTATTATGTACTAGCCAGTAGAGACCATCCGTGGCCATTGTGTGCCATTGTGAGCTGGGAGTTTTACAGATATGATCAGTCAATCCTTGTAACCAGCACCCTAAAAGGGGTAGACTTCTGTCCTTACTCCATCAAGAAGAACACAGACAACCTAAAAGACCAGGGACATGTGGTAGGGCAGCATTTCCTAGAAAACCTCGCTCAGTCTACCACGATATGTGGCCTCCTGATACATCTTCATAATTTTTTTTAAGTTTATTTATTTATTTTGAGAGAGGGAGAGAGAATGAATACGTGCAAGGGAGGGGCAGAGAGAAGGGGTGACAGAGGACCCGAAGCCACTTCGTACTGACAGAAGAGAACCCAATGTGGGGCTCAAACTCACAAACTGAGACCATGACCCAAGCCAAAGTCAGAAGCTTAACCAACTAAGCCACCCAGGTGCCCCACGTCTTCATAAATTATTTTAATCCAAAAATGTTTCAGTAACCCGTTTCATCATCCGGTCACCGATTTATTGTCTAAAGGACAGACTGCCTTATTCACTAGCAAGCAGCAACAAAATCAACTTGTTCTCTGAGAGTGACGAAAGTCTTATGGCATTAGCCCCAGAATATGTAGAGAAACAGTTCCAGATTATTTAATAGACTGCTACAGTCACTGGGCTGGGCAGGACAGGTGTTGAATTAGAGTTTAAGTTCTGTGATTTAGGCAAGAAAACTGCTGGGATTACAACCACGATGATGATCTATCATACTCTGGGGAGCACTCAACAAATGCTCCGGGGTCAATCTCTGCATTTCCCCACGTCGGTGTTTCGGCATCTGAGGCCAGTCTGTGATCATGAGCAGAAACAGAAAGGATTCAGACATGATCCGTTCATGTCTTTGCTCCTTCCTCCATTTTGGCACCCGGTCCTCAACATAGTTAATATTCAACTGAAGAGCGTCCATTCCTTTATGCCCATACACCAGGGCCCCCCTTGGCGGTTTTTACAGCTCCCACCGCACCTGCCAGAGGCGTGTTAGGCACGGTAACCAAAATGACCAGAACGGAGAACAGAAAAGCCTGGGCATCCAGGTCAGTTGCTAAAGGCGCTTCCCATAGTTCCAAACCACCTTCTCAATCATTTAAAAACGTCAACGTGTTGTAACAAGGAGCGTGGATGTGCTGGGAGCAGGCAAGGTGAGTAATGGAGAACAAGCAGCTATTGTATTGTAGCTAATTTTTTCTAATCGAGCATGAGAAGGGAAAGGCTTTAACTCTGTGGACACTGGCCGAGCCCCAAGTGTGTGTAAACCAGGAAATGCCTCCAGCACAGCTCCAGAGAGCAGGAGCTCCCAAAATCTGCGGAGGCAGCAGGGCTCCAGACATTGACCGGTCTAAGAGATGGTCACTTACAAGGAGCTTTGCGGTGTTTTGTATCTTTTTCACCTTTGACGCCTGGCCCTGAGTGCCAGCAGGTGTGTTCGAATCCTGGAAATCCAAATCCAAATCCAAATGACGCCATTATCAGGTCCAAACTGCCCTTGCACCTCCTCGAAGGACCTCCTTTCCCTAATTTGCATGGGACCTGGGAGTAACAGCCCCCAGGACCTGCAAGTGAGGTCTGATATAAATCGAATTGTCAGAGTTTCAATGGAATTGATTGATGCAGTGACATCAGGGAATCAAATATATAGGGCCAATGTGTCAGAGTCAATACTAAAACAAATGAACCCCCAAAAATAGAGAGAGAAAAGATAGAGAAGCAAATGAAAAGAAGCCAGGCTGATTTTCTTTCTGCAATTTCTCAAGCCACAATTAACATATTAAAGACGCCTTACATTTGGCCCTCATAATCTTGTGGCATTTGACTCCACAAAATTTGCTTTAGTGTTCTACTTATGTACTGTAATATCCCTAATGAAACTGTCCCAGTGGAAACAATATCCAGGAACCCAAGAGTTCATACCCGAACCCTTGTGCTTTCCCTGCGGGCTCAAAGGCAGAAATCTCATCCAACCTTATGATGCGTATTCCTACTTCATTTTCTCATGTCTCTGAAGGGACTTTTAAGAAAGCTTTACCTGACAGTTTCTGAACCATTCGTTTGGTAGCGAAATTTTCACCGTTGTAAACGTGGAGGGGATTGAGGCGGGAACGCTGCAATATTTTTCACAAGGACACTGGTCTTGCATTTCATAAAGGCAAGCGGAGTATATCCCAGCGTAACTCCAAAGCTAAACAGTATTCCTTTTTCAGTGCAACACTGACAAATGGGGCATCTGGCACACTTTAATGAGCCGTTTTAGCCTTTCAGAGCGGCTGAAACTAGGCCACCCATTCATCTGAGAAAGCGGGTAGCACAGAGCAATTACGTAATCCTGCCAGGCGCACCGATATTAAGGGCACCCCACCCCACCCCCACTTCACGCGTCCTAGTAGATTACGTCCTAGGAAACAATACATGTTAGCAAATGACTCCCTCAATACCTCTGGAAAAATGCTAAGCGATATGAAATTTTCTATTTTCACCACACAGCCAACAGCAAAACACGAGGTTCAAAGCCCTGACAACTGGTGCAATGCAAGTTCAATTGTACACAGATGTCATTTTTTTAACCGAGAGCAAAGGAAAAACAGGATAAAAACCAAGAAATAATCTGCATGGGCACCATAACCCAGTGGCTGCCAACCAGGGCGATTTTGCCTCTTGGGGGGAGATTTGGAGATGCCTGGGGACAACAGGGCTGTCGCTGGCATCTACTGGGTAGAAGAAAGCAGGGTTGCGGCCATATATTCTACACTGCCCAGGACAGGGCCCCACGGCAAAGGATCGCCCCGTCCGACGTGTCAACGGCACCGCGGTGGAGATCTCCTACTATAACCTGAGAAATCAGAAACACCCGATTAAACAAGGAGGGGGAAGGTCAAGAAGGGGAAATTTAACTATGAACGCATTCTAACCTGAAGTGTGCTGCAGGCGATAGGGCGGCCCAGAACTAGCCAACTTTAGGAAACCAGAAAAGAAGTCAGTTATAAAATGAGGCTACGGGGCCAAAGCCTGAGGAGGAGGGCCCCGGGCTGGGAAAACACGGTGCTGAGGGACTCACCTAGCTGCGGGCCGGAGGAGAGAAGGGAGCATTTCTGCAGGAGCGGGCAGGTGAGGAGGAGGGCAGAGTGTGAGGCCAGGCCTACAGCTCGGGAACCAGTCAAGAGAAAGGGGGAGGGGAGAGGCCCAGTCAGACAGGTGCCAGGAAGGCGGGGTGGCTGGCGAGGTCACAGGCCTGGGGGCCTGGGGGGCGCGCGGGGAGGGGATTGGGAGGGCGGGGCAGCAAGAACCCAACCTGGAAGCTTCCGGCACCAGGGAGGCCGGGGCAGTTTAGAGAGCAGAGAGTTAGAAATAAGTAAAGGGGCACGGCCTCTCTTTGCAAACAGCGGTGAGCGCTGCCCATACACTCCCACCTCCCCGCCCCCTTCGGTATGTATTTCTATATTAAATGTTTCAGACTATTTAGAGACATTGGATATAAAGAGAGTGTGACCAAGGAGAAGGAACCCTGAGCAAAGGAACGTTTGACAGCTCAAGAGGGAAAAACGGATGGAAGGCTGTCCCGGAAGAGGCAAGGAAACGCTATCCAGAACACAGGATGAGACTGGTTTTGGGGAAGGCTGCCACAGTGGGAACTCCCCGGGTGCGTTAATGGTAGTCCCTGTCCCTACCACCTCCGGACGTGTTGTGAAAAAGCAACACGAAACCAAGAAACTCATTCAGTCTACACACCTGCAAACTTATCTCCCTATTTTATTTCTTTGATCACACTATTGAAGTCGCAGGCCATTTTCCATTGGCTTATCACCTTTTGCGAATTTCGCATTCATGTGTTTCACTCACTTTTCTATCAGAACACTGGATTTCCTTACCGATTTCTAAGGGCTCTTTTTTAAGGCTATAAATCCCCTGTGAAACACGTTGCAAAATCTTTTTCCTGTTAGTTGTTGGCTGGCCTTAAATGAAGAACAATTTGGCCCTGTGTATGTATACGTCAAAGTCACGACAGTGCATGCCATGATTTAGCAAATACACTGACAAATTTTACCTTTAAAAAACAATCTTGAGCGTGCACCAGTATTCATACACATGAATAATGCAGAAACACTGTTGACGACGAGGAAATAATCCAGTAATAGAATCTATTTGAAAGCACAGCCCCTGACAGAATTCTGTAGTCATGGGGGAAGAAAAGGCACGGGAATGTTTTAAGATACAGCAAGCTAATAAAAAGTCAATTACAAAATGAAGAGTAGACTATAATTTACATAAAGGTTAAACCATTTGAATTTGTATTTTGCACGTTTTTCAAATAGTTTAGAATCAAAGTAGTGCCTTCATATTGAGGAGGGTTGAAGGCAAACCCCTGTGGTGGTGTTTGTATTACTACTATTTATTGTAGTATTTCTGTGTATCAGGGAAAGAGCCAGCCTGAGGAAGGAGAAGAACACCCCAGGGTCAAAGGGCAACACAGCAAAATGCTGAACAAAGTATGGAGGTGCAGAGGGCCTCCTCTAAGGCTGTGAGAAGATGCAGGAAGGCTGACTCTGAGCCCGAGCACCAGGCCACAATTCATCCCCCAGTTCTACCCTCTGGTCTGGGCTCAAACCTGGGCCCTTTGCTCCGGAGTCATCGAGGGGAACCGACTCTTCCTAAAGTTGCTGGGCGGCAGTGGGGAGTTTTAGAACAAAGTCTCTAACAGCAATCTCTCTCACACACACACACACACACACACACACACACACACGAAGGGGGCTGGTGAAAATGCCAATGCAAGGCCATTTAAGTTAGACAACCAGAAAACCCCACAAACAAACAAACAAACCCACCGCCCCACAGTCTGCATAAAAGGGACAGGAGGGTCTGGGATTTGCTCAAATGCTGGAGTGGGGCTGCTATTCTGATTGGTCGCTATTTCCAGAAGTTCAGGAAGAAGAGCCAAAGTAAAGATCCACAGTGGGAGGGCTGAGGGCTATAACCATCTGATACGGTGGGCAGGAGGGGGGCGGGGGGCGGGGAAAAATGTTTACCCCGTCGTGGCAGCTGTCACTTCCCAGGTAGGAAGCTCGCAGTGCAGATGGGCTGGTGTCTGTAATCAGTCTTCCCAAAAAGTCTTCTTTAACAAGCTGGGGCACTCATCAGGGACAGCGAGTGAGCGAAACAGTGCTCAGCAGAGTGACGTGTATGGTGTCACTCTAGCCCTGGGGCCAAGCAATGGGATTCTGAAGCTGGGGATCTACATACTTAACCAGCACGGAAATATGGGTAAGGAAAGTCAGTACGAGCGAGGCAGAGATAAGTGGTAATTTCCCACTGGTGACTAACACTCTTCCGATGGCATTTCATTTTATGTCAGATTAATTACTTGTAAGACTGTTAAACCAGATGGTAAAACACATTCTAACATTAGGTTTTCACCTAGCGCTGGAAATTTATTTCCATGAGAGTAGATTGAGCTAAGCAGCAGTCAGCCACATTATTATTCCCTTCTTTTAAATGTAGCTCCGTTTAATATGAAAGACCACCTTCACATTTAAAACTTGCTCCCTTAAAGGGCACTTTTAGCAAATGAATGGAAATCCACAGAACACATTCAAGTGTCCGTGGAGGCAGAGATTAGCATTTCAGACGCTCTTTATTATGTTCTTTCTTTGGGGACACCTACTTGGGGACTAAGAGAATCTCGGCCAAAAGTGCCTGATCTGGTTTCTCTGGGCAGATTGCAAACTTCTGGCATGGGTCTGCTTGTGTGAAATCAGCACATGATAGTCAATGGATGACCAAAGGACTCCCATAACTTCTCCATTTCCACATTTGCGTACAAACCGATTTATAAAGTAATTTAAAAACCAAAAATTCCGCTCGGGCAGATTTCCTTAAAAGGGTCACACCAAGGACAAGGAGAAGCCGCAAGCCCATAACGTGTAAACTTTTAAACGGACACGCCTCGAGATAACAAATTCAAACAAAAGAAACCACCTCGAGCAATCTCCCCTCGCAACCTCACATTAAAAAATGGTTTTTCCTGTAAAAGGTGAATTGCCTCTCAAAAGCATATCCCATTATCAATGCCTTACGCGATCATGTCCCTCATTCTTGCAAAGCGTTAGCAGTTCAAACTTGGAAATGCCATCAAAATCAGTACTTACCCACCTGTTGAGAAATTAAACAGGTCTGGTGCTCAGGGAGACGGAAAACCCGTCTCTCCCCGGTTTAAAGAATTTCTCCACAGAATTTCCCGCTACCACCATCGTTCCAAGGCACGTGAAACTTCGAAGCAGCTCAAATAAGAGAAGAGCTCCTACCTTGGGTTCCTTGTGCCCGTTCAGCTTTTGTCCCCTGTAAATGGCTGGATCTTTAGCAGTCCGGACTACAGGCATCTGAGGCAACGGACACAAAAACGGGCTTTCTTCGGCTCGCTCGTGTTCCCAGGCTTTTATGTGGTGTCTTGGGCTCTGCCTGCTTAATTCATTCCCGATTCTACTGAAAGGAAGTCCAGGCTGGCGGGGA
Organism: Panthera uncia; assembly: GCF_023721935.1. Lineage (NCBI taxonomy): Eukaryota > Metazoa > Chordata > Mammalia > Carnivora > Felidae > Panthera > Panthera uncia. The sequence goes on along the minus strand of NW_026057577.1, from coordinate 139,067,668 downwards.
TTTGCAATTGCTGACGATACTTTTAACTGCAGGAGCTAACTAACCCCCCCCCCCGCCCCCCATTGCACCAAGAAATATGTAAAGACATGTGAAGGCCCCCGAGATCTTAAAAGATGGCCCAGGACTAAAAAAGGAAAAATAAAAATCAAAAGCCACGGGACAAAATCACGCAATTTAGTTGTGACCTTGCAAGGTCCGCCCAGAGAACAACTCTCTTCACTTGAGCGGGGCTTCATTTATGGCTATTTATCCTCGCCTTTGCAGAGCGGGACTGAATAGTTGCCATGACAACATGGTAAACAGGATTCGAGTGACCACGGAGGGGTTTAATGGGATTGTTTTGTTTGGGGGAGAAGAATGGCGGCTTGAATGCTTCCTTCGCCAAAATTTCCTGAAAAGGTAAAGCTGTCTTTTTAGAAGTCGTCCGTATGTGATGTTCTCAAAAGTTAAACACGCTGGCAGTGGGCACTCCAGTTACGGGAGAGCAGACGACATGAGTGGCAGTCAGAAAGACAGGAAGAATTATGGAAGGCCACTCAGTACTAAGTGGGCATTTTCCAGTAAGTACGTGGAAGAAACGGAACCACCCCTACAGGCTGCAAGCCTAACTGAACGGAGAGAGGAGTCAAAGGGGCTGACAATCCAGGTAGTTCTAAAATGTCCTTAGCTCCCTGGGGCTCCAGATGCTTTTGCGCTCCCTACTTTCTCCTGTAGTTTTTTTGTTTGTTTGTTTCTTCTGCAGAAAACCGTGTCACTCACATTTTATCCTGTGCGAGAGAAACCACATTCTCAGGGCCTCAAGTTTTGTCCCACTGGAAACAATCCCGTTCTTATAAAATATTACTTGAGAAAGATGTTCATTGTACTGTGAGCAGATTGGGAACACTTGGCATTTTGACACTGGATGACAGTGCGCGTATGTCAAAGCTCATAGAGCCTTACAACACAGCTAACCTTACATGTGAGCTTTGGGCTTTAGAATACTGGTTCGTGAATTATCACAAACGTGCCGCACTCGTGTACCATGTTAATAAGAGGGGAAATTGTGTGTGTGTGTGTGTGTGTGTGTGTGTGTGTGTGTTGAGGGGCATGGAGAATGACATGGAAACCCCATGCTATATGCTCAAGTTTTCTGTAAATTAAAGTCACCTTTAGGGGCACCTGGCTGGCTCAGTTAGGAGAACATCTCACTCTTGATCTCAAGGTCATGAGTTCAAGCCCCATATTGGGTATAGAGATTACTTAAAAAGAAAAAATAAAGTCAATTTTAAACCACCCGAAATAAGGGGCACCTGGGTGGCTGAGTCGGTTAAGCGTCTGACTTCAGCCCAGGTCATGGTCTCACGGTTCGTGAGTTCGAGCCCCACGTCGGGCTCTGTGCTGACGGCTCACAGCCTGGAGCCTGCTTCGGATTCTGTGTCTCCCTCTCCCTCTGCCCCTCCCCACTCGTGCTTTCTCTCTCTCTCTCCAAAATAAGAACATTTTAAAAAGTTTTAAAAACAACTGAAAGAAACGTTCATCCTATAACAACATCAAGGACTTAAAAGGAAAAGGTCTGGCAACAGCCTTAGGAAGCTTTCCCCGTGGTCCAGCATAAATTGGGGTTTGCATTCACGAGGATGGAGTGAGCTGTAAAACGCTGAGCACGGTCTCTAGCCCCAACCTATAGCGCGGGTGTGCAATCTTTCTCACGGTCCAATGCAGCTGTTTTGTGTCCCCTTTGGCTCATTTAATACCTACGGCTGCTTCCCTACACGGGCACTGTCCCCAGACACGCCTCAGGGAGGAGGACGCAAACCCAAGGCCAGGGGACCGCTCAGTGACAAAAGTGTGGGACAGAAGAGAGGGAGACAGAAGATTCCAAGCAGGGTCTGCAGGACAGCAGCGAGCCCAAAGCGGGACTCAAACTCACGAACCGTGAGATCATGACCTGAGCCAAAGTCAGATGCCCAATTAACCGAGCCACCCAGGCGCCCCTAATTTTTTTTCTTAAGTGGCAAGTTAGGTCTAGATCTTTGGCAAAGTTAAGCCCTCGTGTACCACGAGTGGGTGTACAATGTACTTGGATTAGCAATTCGATTCTGTGCTCACTTACTGAGCACATCCTGTGGCCGCAACACTGAGCTATGCAGCAGGACGCAAAGACGGGCAAGGCAGGTCCTATGAAGCTGTACTTGGTTAAGATCCTCTGTATGCATGGAACACTTTATTCAGAAAAATAAGATTAGGGTAGAGAGATCAAAGACGAAAAAAAAAGTTGCTTCCATGGGGCGCCTGGGTGGCGCAGTCGGTTGGGCATCCGACTTCAGCCAGGTCACGATCTCGCGGTCCGTGAGTTCGAGCCCCGAGTCAGGCTCTGGGCTGATGGCTCAGAGCCTGGAGCCTGTTTCCGATTCTGTGTCTCCCTCTCTCTCTGCCCCTCCCCCGTTCATGCTCTGTCTCTCTCTGTCCCAAAAATAAATAAATGTTGAAAAAAAAAAAATTAAAAAAAAAAAAAAAAGTTGCTTCCATAAACTTCAGTAAGGCTGATGAGACAGAAGATGAACAAAATGAGATACAGGAGATACAGGAAGAACAGGACGAAAATTCAAGGTAGGAAATATGCCACATTATCATCAGCATTTTTAAAGAAATGTTTGGTCTTTGTTTAAAAAAAAAAGGGGGGGGGGAGGGCTGGCTCAGTAGGTAGAGCGGGTAACTCTTGATCTCAGGGCCAGGAATTTAAGCCCACATTGGGTGTAGAGTTTACTTAAAAACCCAAAAACCAGAAAAAAAAAAAAAAAAAAAAAAAAAAAACCCA
>NW_026057577.1:139058646-139064768 GCF_023721935.1 Panthera uncia | reverse complement strand
ACCCCCCTACAATATATCACCCACATGTCCCTTCCACTTTACATAAAAACCAAAAAACAAAAAAAAAAAAAAAAAAAAAAAAAAAAAAACCCACAAGAAAGCAAATGGCAGGCAGCATCTGGATGACACAAATGTAACTCCCCAGGACTACAGGTGCTGAATTCATTAATTCATTCATCGAATCATTATGCCTCTGGAAGCAGAGGGTTAGGTTCTCGTAACGCCTGCACACTGTTCTCACTTCCTGTGCGGTCCCAGCCTGTCTCCGGTGTCGTCCAACTGGGGAATCTAGGCTGGTATCAATGGTGCCACCATGAAAGAGAGGGACACAGGTCATCGGGATTCATTGAAGTGCAAAGCACGGCATCCTCTCCAGTCTTGGAAAGACGATTGTGTGAGAAGGCTGATAGGTCCATGTGTCCCAGGGTACACACACAGTGCTTCCAGACAAGCCACCACGGTCAGGCTAACCCTGTGTCTCCCGCTCTGTACTCCCACCGGATATTCCAATGTCCAGCAAATACGACTGCAGTCCTCCCTCACAGACCCTTCCCTGGTCTCCGTTCCCTGGGGCCTGGTCTCCAGCCTTCCCTTGGCATGGACGTCCCTCTCCTCACTCTTCCCCTCTTCCCTTAGGAAAACCTCCCTCCAAGCAGCCAGCTTGGCTAGGAGCCTTCCTCCACCAGCCACCGGCCTTGGGGAGATTCAGGTGACCCAAGTCCTGCCTTTTTGGAGGAGACTCTGACAGAATCTTTAAGGACGCCGCTACGTTGGGTTAAAAGCTTGAAGAGGATGCTGCAAGGAACCGAAGCCTTCCCCACCTTGGAAGGCGAGGGCTCCTCAGCTCACAACTGCAGAAGGAACGGTGAGGACGGCCGGCCAGCCACGTTCCTGACAAGTGACGGCCTACAGCGTCTGCAGGAAGTGGCCTCGCTTTCCTCCCATGGGAGCCTGGGAACCGCAGACAGCCAGTGCTCACACCCCCGAAGGTTTTCCTGATATTTATCAGTCTGTTCCCTTCTTTAATTCTGTCCTGCACCTCCTCAGGGTTTTTCTGAGGAATGTTAATGACAGACTTTTCGGACTAGAACTTATTTGCTAAAATACCAGGCGGGGAGAGAGGGGAGAGATCACAGGCCTGGGGACACCCTTGGGGAGAAATTCTGATGAAGCAAGGCAGGTTTCCTTTGTTACGGAAATCTGCTGTTGGTTTGGACCCTTTGAGCCAGAAACTACCACTGCCTCACAAGCCACAATAGACAAAAGCTAGCAGGCTACACTGCCAACTAAAAAGTGTCTCTTGGAGAACTCTGCCCCTTGGAAACGCCACAATTCTAAGTCAAGGAGAAGATTACATCCTTCAGTGCTATGTGTAAGCCAGAGAACTGACCGCTCACTACCCCCTATGGGGAGGGGGGCTTACTTTGTAATTTTATTTTAAATCTTACTGCCAGTATAGTTAACACACAGCGTTCTGTCGGTTTCAATTCAACACTCCCATACCACACCCAGTGCTCGTGACCATGAGCGCGCTCCTTAATCCCCATCACCTATTTCACCCATCCCCCACCCACCTCCCCTCTGGTAACCAACGGTTGGTTCTCTACAGGCAAGAGCTTCTTGGCTCGCCTGTCTTCTTCTCTTTGCTCCTTGGTTTCTTAAATTCCACACAGGAGTGAAATCACACGGGATTTGTCTTCCTCAGGTGTATTTTGCTTAGCCTCAGACTCCAGCTCCGTCCATGTCGTTAGCCAATGGCAGGATTTCATTCTTTGTTTACGGCTGGGTAATACTCCACCGTCTAAGAGGGAGGCTTTCTCGACTTCACCTTGTGACTTAGCCCCAGGATTCCTCAACGCGAGTGAAATGTCTTTTATACAACGCCTAAGATCAGCTTCATGTTGCGCATGACAAGAAGTCCACAATTATTACAGCTGAACTGACATAATGTCCTAGCATTTCAGTCCAATTCTCCCCATGTGCACTTGGCCTTCAAAGCAAAACACAAAAGTGCCAAGTAACAAAAACCCTGTAATATTTCCAGCAAAGGATTTCCAAATGCTTTAGGCCCAAGGACCCACTCTGAGCTTCATGCATTTGCCAAGGAGGGGAGGCAGGCTGCCTGCAAGCTTGGGGCCCACTGGGCGTGTACTCACATTCACAAGGCCACCATGGTAATCTTGGATATGCTCCCAAAAGCACAAGGCAACTCCTTCACTTTTTCTAAGGCCACGTTTCTTTAGGTCACAGACTTGAAGGCCACTGCTTTTATCCCTCTGGTCATACAGTTGTCAAAAATGAACCCTCTAGAATCTGCCCAAACCTATGACACATGTTCCTGAATGAGGCACAAAATACTTCCATATACGTAAGTTCGAATACATCCTCTCAAGGTTCCCTAAGGAGCAAATGACCAGAAAAGGGTATGAAGTAAGAGACATGGTCTCATCCCTTCATGCCAAAAATATACACTCCTCTTCTATGGGGCAAAGGCGGGCAAGATTTTCCCCGTGAGATTTCTAGAGGCACTGATCTTAGGACAAAAGAAAGCTCACAATAAACTCCAAATGAGGGTTGTTTACATACATTTCATATAACATCATCAACAGTAGCACTCAGATATTTTCAGTGGAACCAAATGAATGCTAAGCAAGCCATAATTAACGATTTCCAGATTCTAATTAGCATCTTCGCACTTAAAATCACACCTACATCTTGGGCCTCAGACCAGAAGGTTCACGTGTCTGTGCCTTCACTTTCTGGGTGCGTCTGAAATGGTACCGAGATGTTTTTCCAAAGTCTCCTACGGTCCAACTCTTGGTGAGTATTAATTAGTTTCTGCCACAGAACAGGTGATGGGAAGACCGTGAGAAGTACTTATGAAACATGAGGTTGGGTTGGCTCATTTCTTTAAATGCAAAAACCAAAGCAATTAGGGACAGTCACATCCCAGCAAGAAAAAAATAAACATCAGTAAAAGGTAATCTCTTCAATATTCTGCCTGCTGAAGACTGTTCAAGCAGGCCTAATTTCAAAAGCTATTACAATTTCAAGGAAAAACTCCATGTCACCCAAGAAAGAAAACAAATACATGAGGGACTATGTTTTTCAAATTCAAATTTCTCTCCTTATAACAGTGCTGACATATGGCAGGTCCCCATTTTACTGAATCTAAGACACCGACGCCTGCAAACCTGCATGATTATGTTACACATACCCCTGAGAAAGGAACAGCGCTCCCAATTAAACTATTGCTCGCCAGAAGTTGTAAAATGCACCCCCAGTACCCAAGTCCTTAAATTGGGAACAAACAGCCTCTTTGAACGATGAAATACGGTATTATTATCCCTGTTGTGTAAAGAGGGAAAGTAAGAGAGGTTACACAGCTCCTGGGAGTATAGACCCAAATCACGAAGTCCATATATATCGTAAAAACTGCCTATTGAGGTTATAAAGTGAAATATAGGGGCACCTGGGTGACTCAGGCAGTTAAGCGTCCGACTTCTGCTCAGGTCACGATCTCGCGGTCTGTGAGTTTGAGCCCCGTGTCAGGCTCTGTGCTGACAGCTCAGAGCCTGGAACCTGCTTCCGATTCTGTGTCTCCCCCTCTCTCTGCCCCTCCCATGCTCATGCTCTGTCTCTCAATAATAAATAAACGTTAAAAAAAAAATTAAAGAGAAATAGAAAACAGCTGGCGTGGTATCTTGCTAGGTTTTAACTAGTAATTTCCTACGTTATGGCCAAAAACTACATATTGTTTATGCTGCCGTTTTCTGTGATAATCTAAAACATTTTAATATAAATTCGAGACATGGAAAGGTGAGCTGTTTTTTTAAACCACCAGAACAGAGGCACAGATCTTCCATGTAAGACCAGTCTCCCCGTCGGCTGCTGTATGCCACACAAATACCAAATTCTCACCATCATGGGCTCATAGTGAGATAGCAAACTTAACAGGTTACTCGTTCTTACAGAGGCAGCATCCATTTTTACCTTCCTGGAAGACAGAGAGTTCAGTATCGTGGTTCTTATGAACATCTTTAAACTATAAATGAGGAACCACTAATAGTAAGTCAAGGGCAACTGGGAAACAAGGTAAAAAATAAGATCTAGTATCAGCAAAGTTACTAGAATATAACCTAAGTCTCAAGAGAAACAGTTTCAGGTCAGATTCCTTCTCTTACGCCTTATGAGAACAGCATTTAGTTTTTTAACAAGAGGGGCTGCTGGCATTACTGTCTTGTGGAAGGTTTTCCTCTCTTCGGGGAGATTACGAAGAGCTGATGTTTCCCAAAGCAAGACAATTTCTATTTTTCAACATTTTACGGCTAGTTTCCCATTTAGTCTTGGATTCAGCAATGACATACATTGAATACTAAATGTTCTTTGTTCAGACAGCTTCCTGTAACCCTCATATTGTTTCTGATCAGGCTATGGCATTAAAACACTAAATTCACAGAGCCTACCCATGAAAACATACGATGACGCTCTATCAGGAATTATCAAATTAGGCGTGACTACCTGGTCAGAGTCCTTAAAAAAGTCAGCACCGCTGCTTAGAATACAGACCCTTCATCATGCTTAACAAGAAAGCAAAATGAAAAACTAAACCAACCACAAAACATACACCAACCATCTCTTCCATAAGAGACAGCTGCCCAAGAATTTCAAACCAAATCCTTAAAAAAAAAAAAAAATTGTGAAGGTTTCACAAGGTTTCCTTTTAAACTAGATTTCTCTAAAGCTTAATGGCATCATTCAGAAGCAGAGAAGTAGGCCCAGGAGACAAAGGGAATTTTTCTATTTAATGTTAGGTTATAATAATGTCATATATGCTCCCAACCCTCTATGATGAAAGGGCTTTACAGACAGTGCCCGGGAGGTGGTGTCCTTAAAGACACAGCCTCAGTCTAGCGCTGCTGTAAATCTTACCTTCTGCGTGTTTGGCTTGATACAGCGAACAAAGAAAGGATTAGAGCAGCTTAGCGTTGCCATTAAGGAATGCAGGGAGTCCTATTAGAAAGAAAAAAGTATATGTTGATTTAGTCTCTTATTATGTCATTCTTTAGATTTCTCAGCATCTTAGGCACTCCTCAGAAACAGGAAGAAACAATAGAAATCACAGGAATAATTTTTTTATGATTAATGGAATATTAAGTTTTAACACTGCATTCTCATATAAGATAAAGCCAAGGTGCTACAATCTATAGTCACTGAAATTACTTTACAATATACAAAACTCATTTGTCACTTCATTGGAATAGTATCATTGGGGAGGAAAAAAAAAAACTAATATTCTGTTAACCACCAGAAAGCAACTCTGGGCTATTTCGATGTTTGGTACAGAAAATCTGGGCTGAATGCACTGTCCCACTGGAGGTTTTTTCCTCCTAATTCATTATTTCCATTAAGGTGACAGTCTATACCAATAATTCACACTTTCTCACTCTTACCCTGAAATCACCAGGCAGATCAAGCTTCCATAATACTGCTTTATTATTAGTTTTTAAATTTTTTGTTGCTATTGTGATGAATTTTTAACATCTCCCAATGCAGACAGAGCATGTAATGAACACTCAGCACCAGCTTCTGCTCATGGCTAATCTCATTTCATCCAATCCCCATCTGAGTACACCCTACGCCCAGCCCTTGTAGAAAACGGTGTTTTTAGTTCATCCCTCAAGATTTCAGTATGTGTTATTAAAGGCTAAACATTTCCAAACCTGTATGTAACCACCATATCATCATCCGAAAAAGCTTGAACAAGAATTCCTTAATTCCAATCTTAAAAGAAGCAGGTGTCTCAGATTTCATACAAAAATCCTCAAGTGTCTCAAATTTCGTAATTTTTAACTGGTCTGTTCCTTGAAATCAGAATGCAAATGAGGTTCCTGTACTGTACTTAGGGTCTTTCAGTCTTTTAATCCACTGGGTTTCCCTCCATTTCTTTTTTCTTCTTACAATTTTGTGGAAAAAAACTGGGTCGTCTACAGCACTACATTGGTTAGTTACTTCTCGGGTTCGAAAGCTTTAGGATTTCTCACAGGTGACCAAATGGCCTGGCATGTGTGGCCCTTCATATATATATATATATATATATATATATATATATATATATATAT
>NW_026057577.1:139036940-139058636 GCF_023721935.1 Panthera uncia | reverse complement strand
ATATATATATATATATATATATATATATATATATATATATATATTCATATATATTCTGGTGCCAATTTAACTCCCTATGAGACATTCTGTCTGCTGGCCTCACCGAATCAGTCTTCTGGGAACACGACTCAACGTTCCTGCCTCAGGACTCCTCCTGCTCAGTTTCTCTACCTGGAAGGCCTGACCGCTCTCTGCCATTTCCTTGATTCCTAGTGCAATTTAATCCCCAAATATCCACAAAGCCTTCCAAGGCAACTCCAGACAACACTGCTGTAGAAAAAGGTAATATAACAACTCCACTGGGGGATTAGAAACCTAGGTTTTAGAGTCAGACAGGTACAGTTCAAATCCTAGCTTTAGTCCTCAGAGGGCCTGAATGGTCTCCATTTCTCCAAACCTCAGTTTCCTCATCTATAAAATGGGGACAATAGTATGTACTTATAAGATGGGAGAAATGAACAAGATCATATACGTGAAGTGATTAGTGACTGGCACATAATACATACACAATAAATGGTAACAATTTTTTTTTTTAAATTTATTTGAGACAGATACCGTGTGAGTGGGGGAGGGGCAGAGGAAGGGGCGGGGGAAGGAATCCCAAGCAGGCCCCGTTGTCAGCACAGAGACCAACATGGGGCTCAAACTCACAAACCGTGAAATCATGACCTGAGCCGAAACCAAGAGTTAGACGTTTAACTGACTGAGCCTCCCAGGTGCCCCCAAATGGCAACTATTTTTATTATATCCTACCTAGGTCAAGCCTGCCCATCGTATCTCATGATCCAGCTTTGTTAGCAAGGTTGGTGAGTATCTGGCTCATTGCCAACTACGTTGTACAACAGGCCTCACACAGAACCCCACCGGATGCATCCAACTCTGGATAACTAAGTGAAAGACTCTTTGAAGGCAGATTTAATAAATGTCTATTGACTCATACGCCTCTATTTCTCTTCCTATTAGGATTTGTTACTTGGGGGGAAAACAGAACAATTAAGGTCAGAAAATGGTCAGGGGCGCCTGGGTGGCTCAGTCGGTTCAGCGTCCAACTTTGGCTTAGGTCACGACCTCGTGGTTCGTGGGTTCGAGTCCCGTGCGTCAGATTCTGTGCTGACAGCTCAGAGCCTGGAACCTGTTTCAGATTCTGTGTCTCCCTCTCTCTCTGCCCCTCCCCCACTTGTGCTCCAGTTTCTCTCTCTCAAAAATAGACATTAAAATTTTTTTTTTTCCAAAATGGTCTTCACATGCTCTACCTCTAAACTCTCTAAAATGGCTACATATTTAAAATGCAAGTAGGAATGGTCCCTATTTCCCTGAATTCTGGGATTTCCCTGAATATCTGGACAAGGTAACTGACATGGATCTTATTTAAATGCGAGCTTGCTCAGTCATTATTCCCAGTTATGATACTGTAAACATACCCAGGAAAGATACAAAAACCAAACATGGGAAGAAATACACTCTATATTCATACGAGCTTCTAAATACAAATCAAGGTGACCCCAAATGGCCAAACAGTCCTTCAACTTAGAATAGGTAGCTATTTAACAAGACAAAAAAAAAAAAAAAAAACCCAAAAACAAAAAAACAAAACCCTACATGTTTTCATCTCAGAAAAAGTAGATTTTATTTCGAAAGCCCTATCTGGTGACATAAAAGAAAAAATAAAATAAACGCTTTCCTGGACCTCACATATGCCAAGTCCTGTTTCCAATTCCTAAAATCACAGCACCCATAAATTCGTGAAAGCCAGCAGGACAGACTAACCTTGAACTGTGAGCTCACTGTGGGCCGTCGATGTTTGCTTCCACATTTCAAGGTATCCTGGTTATTGCGGCTTGAAACGTGTTCAAACAGGTCATAGATGAAGTCGAATCTGTGTGAGCAGAGAGGAGCAGGGCCATGAGGGGCACGCACCCGGTTATCAGGGGCTGGATTACTATAATTACAATGCACTTTCCCAGTGAAAGTAACACATCGAGTCCAGGAAGAGCTAAGACAACTTCCAAAGATTTCAAAACAACCATTGCCCGAGGGCTTTAGGCATTGGGGGAAAAAATGGTGGCCGCCTTCTGAGCCCCAGTCTTGCAGGAGGCAAACGGATTGGGATGAAAGTGACCCGGGGTGGCATGCCAGCAAGGAGTGCTGTGTTTCCAGAGTGCCACCTATGCTTCTGCAGCCCTGATGTCTTTGCCCGTAGGAGGGAGATGTTTTTGCACATCTCACTGTATTTCGAAGATCCAACCAGTTCACAGAGGGAAAAGTGAGATCTGCAGTGAAACAGTAGGGTTTCCATCCTGCCCCCACCCCTTCCAAGCTACAGGACCAGGGCAGATGCTTGACTTAGCCTCATTTTTCTCATCTGCAAAAGGAGGGTAAGTTAAGAATTTGTCCCACTGTGCTGGCGGTGGGGTGGGGAATGAAATGAGAAAATGTATACAAAGGCTGAGCACGGTACCCGGCACAGCGTCAACACTCATGTTAGTTTGTTGCTGAAAAGCTCTATAAATTGCCCCTACTAACAAAAAGTAAAAGCCTTCCAATAATTTTTTTTTTTATTTACACTTGAGAGACAGAGATACAGAGTGTGAAGAGGGGAGGGGCAGAGAGAGGGAGACACAGAATCTGAAACGGGCTCCAGGCTCTGAGCTGTCAGCACAGAGCCCGACACGGGGCTCAAACTCACGGACCGCGAGATCATGATCGGAGCCACAGTCGGATGCTTGACCAACTGAGCCACCCGGGTGCCCCTCCGATAACTTTTTATCTTTCTTGCATGGAAGATGCTACAGCTCTGGGCAGAGGAGTGGGGATGAGTGGCTTCACTGAGACCAGGAAAGGCAGGGACGATGTCTGAGGATCCACACCTCCTGAGGTGGCACCATCAAGGCTGCCTTGTCACCTCTCACTTTGCCCCATCCCTTTTTCGTTTTTGTTCCAGGGTGCTATTACATGCTCTTTGAAGTTCTCTAAGTGTGCTTTGAGCGCTTTGGAGGAAAGCTCTGTTTCCATGAAAATGTCACAGATGTCAAAGGTCAAAGAGCACAGACCAAGCAACAGCCCAAGCCCCTCATTTTTGCAGAGACAAACCTGGACTAAGAAAGAAACTTTTTTACTCCAGTCACAAACCCACTTTACGTTTTGACCGAGGCGACCAGCCAAATGTCACCTTGCTGACCTCCACACCTGTGATCTTTTCACAGCAAAATGCTTTTATTTAACATGAAGGTCATTTTTAAACGTATCAATTAAAATCTAATAACTAAGAAATTGCTTTGACAGCGGATAGAAAAGTATCATTGCTATGGTATTTTGAAAATACCACCATTTTTATTATTGTTTGTGTATATATATATATAAATATATGTATGTGTAAATATATATATATATATATTTTTTTTCTTTTTTTAAAGTAAACTCTATCCCCAATGTGGGGCTTAAACTCACAGCCCCAAGATCAAAAGTCACATGCTCTACTGACTGAGCCAGCCAGGCGTCCCTGAACATCTCCATTTTTAAAGAGCTGAAAACTCATCTAAAAATAAGAACAGCTGGGGAGCCTGGGTGGCTCAGTCGGTTGAGCGTCCGACTTCGGCTCAGGTCATGATCTCATGGTCTGTGAGTTCGAGCCCCGTGTCGGGCTGTGCCGACAGCTCAGAGCCTGCTTCAGATTCTGTGTCTCCCTCTCTCTCTGCCCCTCCCCTGCTTGTGCTCTGTCTCTGTCTCTCTCTCAAAATAAATAAACATTAAATTACAAAAAATTACAAAAAAAATAAAAGCAAACATGGCTGCCAATGTTGTAAACAGGGAATCTTCACACAGGAGAGTTCAAACAAATCGAAATACCTTCCATTTCTAAACTCCTATCTGACCCTGTGGGTGGGCTTCCTTCACCTCAATTCACAGTCTATGTGACAGTGTAGCCACATGGGGTTGACATTCCCAAAAGTATTACAGATTTTTAAGTAATTGTGCTACTTTCCTAACCTAGATAATAAAAATGTTTCTGTCACAGATTCACTCTGGATCTGAAACAAGTATCAAAAGCTTTCCCTCTGGGTGATTCTCCCCCTTTCTCTCTCACACAGCCTCCTACAAGCAGCTAAGCTAACCAACTACCGATTTAAGGGTGTGAATTTACGATTCGTGCACGAATCAATGCGTGTGGAAGTTTGTAATTTTAGCTGGATGGATGTTTTTTCCTGACATCCCTTCAGCTAGAGACATACGGGTCCTACGGACCAGAGGATGAAAGCAATTGAACACAGAGCTCTCGGCCTGTTGAGAAGAAAGGTCATCCTGGGCAAGGCCTTCTGTTCTTGAGCCAAGCAGAGCAAATCAAAACTAGCTGTGGATTCGTGGGCAAGGCCCTGAACCGCCCCCCAAACTACTTCCCTCATCTGCTTAACAGGACTGACAGTATCTACGTCATAGATACGCTGTTCTTATGGTACCTCATTAAATGGTGGTCAATGCGACTCATATTATTTTCTGTATCGAGGTCATTTTATTAATGAAATATTGCCCATGAAAGAACACAGTAAACCAAGCTGCTTCCATACCGATTTTTTTCTATGTTTGTAAATCTGCACAAGGAATGCTTTGCTTGCTAACGACATATGGGGTTGGAGACCAACATACCGGCTTTCTCGGAGCAAGTTGAGAAGATCATCTCTGAAGGTATCTCTGTTCTTCTCCAAGATGCCCCGGACGTCATACTGCACCTGGGTTAAAAAAAAGAAAAAAAAGAAAAAGAAAAACCGTACAGTTGGTCAAAAGAATGATTTCAGGTCATAGGCAACCCCTTTAAATGCCGGACCCACGAAAGAAGTCATTTCAACATATTTATGTTGGCTTCTGAAATCAGCTATTTCTCTAGGTACCAGACGGGCAAATACCCACAAGGATCTCAAGTAAGAAGTTACCTCTCCAGCGTAGTGCTTCACTCCAAAATTGTTCACTGCAACTCTAGGCTTCACGTAAAAGTGGTTATTCTAATAAAAAAAAAAAATACAAGTGCCTAATTTCACTTACTGATTTGCACAGACCTCCAGAGAGAATTGACCGCCACAGACAGTGAAAACAATCGCAAAGCCCGCCACGGAGCAGAGGTTCAGGACAGAGCATGTGATGCAATTTTATCGAAACCATGGAGCTCTTACCTGGCCTCACAGCAGCGATGTTAAATTCTAAAGTCATAAACTGAATGTGGGCATATTCTGACAAGGAGCCCCAAATCTATCCCTTTAACTGATTTCAATTTAGTTCCAGCAATTGGAGAAGAGCTTTGGTTTGAGAAGAAAATTACGTGCGGGGAGCAGAGGAGAGCCAACAGCACTGAAATAGCCTGAGTGTAATCTTAACCCACAGATCTCCTACTCAGACGTAATTAAGAATTGGCAGGTTTTGACATACAGCGTGTTGATTGTGTAACTTCTCCAATAAGGTGCTGTCTGTGGCTTGAGGAAAATGGCTTTCTTCATTGATAAGAGCCAGGAGACCGAGTTTCTGGAAGACAGAAGAAAGGTAAATTGAATTCAAAGCTGAATGTCTACCTCAAAATATTTCCTCTCTACTCTCTCAAGTAAGTGGTTAAAGGAAAAGTCATAGAAATTTCTTGGATTAAAAAAATTCTGGGGGCGCCTGGGTGGCTCAGGCGGTTAAGAGTCAGACTTCAGTTCAGGCCATGATCTCGAATAGGGCTCAGCCCCGACAGTGGGGAGCCTACTTGGGATTCTCTCTCTCCATCTTTCTGCCTCTCCCCCACTTGTGTGTGTGCGCACACACGCGCTCTTTCGCTCACTCTCTCTCTCTCAAAATAAAGGTAAAAAAAAATTCAGAATGATACTATAAAGACATCCAATGAATTTAATTTCCACACACACACGGAAAAATGGAACCCCCCATAATTTTGTGAACAAAACTTTTACACTGTCCAGTCTACTCCTGGTGCTGGCGAAGCTTTTGATGCTGACTTAAAATCCAAGGGAAGCCAATTCACACACTGTTGATTCTAAAATACGTTGTTCAATGAGACAATAAGTTTGAAGCAGCCAACTATTAAAATTCAACCTTGCACATTTACATGTATGTTTCCAAATGGTCCATTGTGTTCTAAACATTCACATCTTTGATGTGCATGTTCGCGCAAGCTATTCTGTTCCCATAAATATGAATCAGCCCAGCTGGACACCCTTGGGACTGGTAACAATCCTTCAACAATGTTACCTTCTCAATCAGGTCCAGGCATTCTCCATTGTCTATCCAGTCAATATCTTCCCACACCAATCCTTCCCTGTGGAAAGATTTAAAAGGGCTAAGTTATAATAAAATAGAGTTTTAAAACTAATTTATGGCTTTTTATTTTTATTTTTTTTACTTTTCAGTGGAATTCTACGAGCTCTTACCTGCTATATTCTAGTTGTTCCAGAGAAAAAATATGCTTGTTGAAATATTCCTGAAGTTTCTCATTTGCATAGTTTATATTGAACTGCTCAAAGTGATTAACCTAAGGGGGGGAACCATTCAACATGTATCTTTAGTGCCCTTCCTATTACATACAAAGGTGAAGAAAGGGCAAAAAAGAAAAAAATCTGCAGAGAAAAATACCAGTATTCATGTGAAGAGATTTAAGTCAGTAAGTGGATAGAAAAAAATTCATGCATCCCACCCATGAGAAGCATACCTCGAAGTTTTCAAATCCAAAGATGTCAAGGATGCCAATAGATTTAAAGTCATCTTTGCCTTTGATCCTACTGTTAATCTTCTTAATCACCCACTCGAAGCAGCGTGCATAAAGTGCCATGGCCAAGGAGTCTCTGCTGTCTTCTGCCTGCAGGAGAGGGGGACACGGTCACCGCCTCCCGCTGACCACGGAAGCCCAGGCAGGTGAGTCCATCCCAGACCCCTCGGGAGACACGCACACCCACTGAACAGGAAGAACACCCATGCACCCGACACCCAGAAAGACGCGGATGTCTCAAGAAAGAGTAAACTGGAGTTCACTCACTCGCTCTACACGCAGGAGTCACCGAGACTTCTTTCATTCGTATTATTTTTTTAAATCTAACTTATTGTCGAACTGGCTTCCATACAATACCCAGTGCTCATCCCAACAAATGCCCTCCTCGATGCCCATCACTAAGACTTCTTTGAAATATCAGGCTTTCAAACTCAAGTTTTTATGTTAATTGTAGGAAAGAATCTGAACCAATATGGGTAGCTACAAGTTTTATCATGTTTAAAACATGGGGCACCTGGGTGGCTCAGTCGTTTGAGCGTCCGACTTGATTTCAGCTCAGGTCAAGATCTCGCGGTTCGTGGGCTCGAACTCTGCCTGGGGCTCTGTGCTGACAGCGAGGAGCCTGCTTGGGGTTCTCTCTCCCCCTCTCTCTGCCCCTCCCCAACTCGCTCTCCCTCTCTCTTAAAATAAATAAACTTAAAAAATAAATTGAATATTAGACGGGCTGGCACATATAACTGGCTTCAGACAGTAACAGAAGCAGAAATACATAATACTACATAATAATAACAAATTATCATGGTTAGTCTTTATTTGGTGCTTATGTATCTAGCACATTGATTACTATCCTTACAAGAATCCTACGGCTTAGGTGTGACAATTACCCTTGCCTTACAGAGGAGCAAACAGACACAACGGATGCATTCTCCAAGGACAGAAAATAATATGTCAGGACTCGGACTCAGGAACCCTCCATCATGCCCGGTCGGTCCTCTGGAACACCCTGCTGTACTACCTCTAAGAAAACGAACAACTCTTGTCTATTCCCTTCGGCGTGGGTATCTTCTTTCTTTCGATCATGAACCAAACCCCTTTGAATGGTTTGCTGTAGTGCCTCATTTGAATCAAAGCCACGGATCTGAAAACCCGGGGGTATCTGTTAAGACGAGGTTTGGTGGCGAAGCGCGTGTACCTGTTGAACGGTGAGAGGCGTAAGGATCTCCTCCCCCCTGAGGAACATGGACCTCTGCGTCAGAGCATCCGTGAGCTGTGCTGAGTCCAGCCCCAGTAACTCTGCAGACCTGCCCAAGGCTGGAAATGAAGGCAAACAAGGCGAAAGTGACTGACCCAAGAAGGAACAGGCCACGGGACCCCAAAGGAAGCCCCACGCAGAGACATGGGTTCAGAGCCAACTCCACACTGCGACACGTGAGGCCAGAGAACATTCCTAAATCCCGCGGGTAGAATCTAGAGAACACACATTTCGTCGCTCGGTTAATCACTCCCTTGATGAGTCTTAGGCTAGTGGCCTGACGCCCGGACCAAGTGTGGTCCTGAGACCCCGGGTCCAAGACCCCGCCATAAAGGTTTGCAAGGTCCTAACTCTTTTCAGTGATCCGAAGACGTCTCTTGCTGGTTTTTTTTCACTCTCATTCCATCACTGCAATACAGAGGAGTTTCCAGTGGCTACATGACATGAGGGAGCTCACCAAAGTGACTGCAGCAGGTAAGAGAACCCAGCTGTCCTCCCCGACCTCAGATATTTTCAAAATGTGCAAAAATGTGGGGCGCCTGGGTGGCTCAGTCAGTTAAACGTCCGACTTCA
This sequence comes from Panthera uncia, assembly GCF_023721935.1. Classification (NCBI taxonomy): domain Eukaryota; kingdom Metazoa; phylum Chordata; class Mammalia; order Carnivora; family Felidae; genus Panthera; species Panthera uncia. The sequence continues at coordinate 139,050,069 of NW_026057577.1, read as the reverse complement.
GCTCAGGTCACGATCTCGCGGTCCGTGAGTTCGAGCCCCGCGTCAGGCTCTGGGCTGATGGCCCAGAGCCTGGAGCCTGCTTCCGATTCTGTGTCTCCCTCTCTCTCTGCCCCTCCCCCATTCATGCTCTGTATCTCTCTGTCTCAAAAATAAATAAAACCTTAAAAAAAAATTTTTTTTTTTTTTAAATGTGCATTTTAAAAATGTAAGCCAATGTCACTCTTCTCGCGGATTTTCTTCTGTTTGGGAAGATAGTCTTTTGAATAAAAACACACTATTTATTTCAATATGCAAGGGGCTTCTGATGGTGATGGCAAAATTAATTTTCAAAAACATCTCAGTTTTTATTTCTAATGCGATAACATGAACAGACATGACCCACATAAAGGAAAAAGCCCTGGGGAGTCCTCTATGGTTTGAAGATGATTGAGAAGCTCTGGGACCAAACGCGTGAGAACTGCTGACCTACAGCTCTGGCCTCATCTAAGGCCACTTCAAACTTTAACTCATCTGCCCCCCCCCCCCCCCCCAGCCCTTGTGCCCTCACACATGGCTTCCATCAGGAAAGTCTCAAGAGTAAACCCATCAACTACTTCTGGAAAGTGACTATTGACATTGCGATGTGCATATTCGCTCGTTTAATCTTGACAACACGGCCGCACTTTATAGACCAGAAGTCAGTGGTGTTGAGGGGACACGTTATAACCCAAGTAACCGGCCTATGGCAGAGCTGGACCCTGAGCCAAGCGGTCACGCTTGAAAACAGTCTTTACCACTACACTGCGTCACCACTCAAGAACTACGAAAAACTACAGCGACACTACGCCCCTGACCCGTAACATTTATCCTACAACCATCCTGGTTGCTCCCATTTCTTTACCGGGTCCATTTTCCTCTTTTCTTGGTAAGAATGAGAACACAGGCACCATGCCACCCAGGAATCCCTTCTTAGATGCTTGGACCCTTTCTCGGCTGATCATTCGCATCAAATACAAAGTTCTCTCTCCCGGGCTCAGAAAGCCCTTTCTGCAAAAGGGCGGATAGTAAATACTTTAGGTCCAAGTTCCCTAGGAGGAAAAAGCCAAGGAAGGGAGGAAGGGAGGAAGGCAGGGGTCATCTTACCCGTTTTGAAGGACACCTGGGCCCCACCAGCTGTGATAAATTCTATGTTCCCAAGATGTAATACACCAGCAAGCAACCTCAAAATTTCCCGAACTTCTTCCTTGCTGAACTGCATGACTTCCATTGCCGTCTGAAAGACAGTAACTGTGTTCAATTTTTTTGCGGGTGTTTTCCCCACACTAAAGAAAATGAAAACCTCCCCGCTCAATAGAAGTGTCAGGTATTGCTCTACAGGCAAGAAAACAGGAAACAGACTCACAGGCCCTCAATTTCAAGGGATAAAGACCTTGCAGAGCCACACAGAAAATAACATGATGTTAGGAAAGAACTGCAGGGGTGCCTGGGGTGGCTCAGTGGGTTGAGCGCCCAGCTCTTGATTTCGGCTCAGGACACGATCTCACAGTGCGAGCGACGTGGCCCCACGTCGGGCTCTGCAACGGCCACGCGGAGCCTGCCTGGGACTCTCCCTCCTCTCTCTCTCTCTGCCCCTCCCCTGCTCACGCTTTCTAACTAAATATTTAAACGTTAAACAAACATCGAAATTAAAAAAACATTAAGAAAAAAGAACTGTAGAATGTGGAGCGCTCACCCCACCAATGGGGAAAAATGAGATACCTTACGTAGAGGCTTCCCAGTTATGTCACAGCAGAATCACCTCAGAGAGTCACAGTAATGACGGTGATAAGGAAATGCTTTTTCTGTAGATACTGAAGCGTAACGGAACATTTATTTTCTTCCACATGAACTGGTGGGGTGAGGGTGAGACTTCATGGGGCTGCTCCAGAGTAAACTCTGGAGCCTTCCCTTGACGGTTAAATGCAGCAGGGACCCAAACCGGGGGAATAAAATTCTTTCTTAGGAACTCCGTAGACAGGAGAGTCTCTGCTCCTTTTATAATAGATCCTCACAGAACAGATGAATGGAGAAAAACACACCAGCGACTACAGGAGACGAGGTCTGTCCCCAGATACAAGTATCCTGACAGCGGAAGCCAGGCGTCTTCTGAATCCCACCCAAGATGTGCTCATTTTCTAGTGTGATTTAGAAGCCACATCCTTGTCAAGAAGAAACCATCCCTCGCCCCCAACTGAGGACAGGACTGTTGGCCACACTGACGAAAATAACCCACCAGGGGTTACGTCGGACCCACAACATAATAACCACGACGACGACAATCACTTTGGGAGACCAGGAAGGAAACCACGCGCCATTTTGAAGCAACAGAAATTAGACAAGGAAACAACCAGAGATTGAAAAATGTGAGAAGTTTAACTTCTTTTTAAGGAGACGACAATAAAGGGAAAACAAAGGGCAACAACAATAGGCAGGAAAATTTAAAAATTATAAGGGAAGGAGCCATCGCTTAAGCTGTAATAAAAGACACATGAGCAAAATGACGCAACAGGCATTTCTTATTGGAGCAAATGCAGGATAATAACTTCTATTAAATTAGCCAAAAACTTGTGGATGTTAAACCTAAAACTGGTGAAACTGGGACATTTATGCACTGATCACCAGTACACAAGTTAATATAATCTTTTGGGAAAACGAGACTCTATGGTAGCACTGTGTTGGCCACAAATGTGCATAACTGTCGAGTGTTCAGAGAGGTTAAGTAACTCTCACAGGGCTACCCAGCCAAGATTCAAAATCGGGCCCCACGAACACAGAGTCCACGAACTTATTATCCAGCCAGATGCTATTACTTTCTAAAGACATAAAAAAGAAAACGCAATCTCCTGCATTATCTTCCATAACTTCAATGCTGGAAATTTACTACAAAGAAAATCTCAATAGAAAGGAAGTTCTGTAAAATATCCCCCACGGTGTAATCTTAACACGTTAAGAGAAACTATTTACTCAGGGGTGAGAAGACTCATTTCATGGGTGTAAACAGAAATTGGCACAAAGAATAAAAACGATTAGTCAAGTGCTTATCAATTAAAAAGAAACATACGGAAAATTATTCAAATTCACTTATCCTAAAAGTTAAAGGAATGACAGTTAAGGAATACAAATAATTTCTTATTCTCAAGCCTCTTGAAATGGTGGTAAGAACCAAACTAAACAGCAAAATAATTATAAAGCACCTCCACTGTGCTAAAGTTAGTATTTTCCATCTCCATGGTTAAAGTTATCCTCCTATATTAATAAGACCTATTCAACACTAACTTATAAAAATTCTTAGATCATAGAACGATATGGAAATGTAAGTCTTCACTGTTTAAATCAACTACTTGGAGTCTCTATAACACTAACAGGAAGTAAGACTTTAAAAATACTAAGTTTGCAGTAGCACAAAATGTCAAGCTATCAAATGAAAAATACCGAGAGACGCCCCATGAAAAAATTCTTGAAGTTCCTAAAATACATACAGAAGTTATACATGGAGACATGAAAGCAAATGAATCAAATGTGCTTACGGTATTAATAAATTTGACTACTTGCAATCTAACCCTAAGTGAGTCAGGAGCGTGGTGATAAGGAATAATTGTATTAATCATACTATGGGGTAATTTAATGGGTGCAACCAATTACCAGTAACGTGGGCACGGGTGCTAAACTTACTGGCAAGACCCTTTACTTGCGTCCTATTGTCTTGTTTAAAATCTTTTTAGTCACAATCTCCACCCCTTTGGCAAGAGGAACCACTTTTTTTTTTTTTAATTTTTTTAATGTTTATTTTTGAGAGAGAGGGAGAGAGAGAGGGAGAGAGAGAGAGAGGGAGAGAGAGAGAGAGAGGAAGGGGCACAAAGAGACGGAGACACAGAGTCCGAAGCAGGCTGCAGGCTCTGAGCTGTCAGCCTGACGCGGGCCTTGAACCCACAAATTGCGACACCGTGACCTGAGCCGAAGTCAGACGCTCAATCGACTGAGCCACCCAGGCACCCCAAGAGTAGCCGCTTTAAAGCTTATTATAATGATCTTATTTTCTCAGCAGTAGGGCTCAAGACTCAAAACACCATGCTGGGAAATTCTCAGGATAGTTCAGAAGCACTGAACAGCAATTTAGTTACGAAACTGGCAAAAAATTACACAGAATATTTTCAGTAACGTCCTTATTAGGCACATAGAAAAACAGGTGTTTGGGAAACTGGGGGTTGGGGGTGGGGGGGATGACAAATATGTGATCTGGTCCCAACCATGAAGAAACAAAGGAAGCCAGGCTCATCACCCTGGAAATGAATAGAAAAGAGGGGCAAATTTCAGATGCCAAAAGGTATATCCACTCCGGGTCTCAGGCAGTTGGCTGGGAGGTGCGGAGATGCCATTCCGGAAGGCCAAGGGGCCACAGATGAATCTTGAACAAATGGTGCCACTGGAATGGTGGAAGTGGAGGCTATTCTGGCCACAGTAAGTTCCAAATAAGCAATCTGATAATAATTTATCATGGGGAGTCTGACTGCCTCAGTCAGTAGAGCACGTGACTCTTGATCTTGGGGTTGTTAAGTCCAAGCCCCACGTTGGATGCAGAGATTACTTAAAAATGAAATCTTAAAAAAATCATAATTTATCACGTAACGCTCTATGAGGCAATATTATGCTATTTTATAATATAAATTTGCTTATGCTCCCAAGTTCTCTACCACTGAAAGAGACTGAAGTTTTCATGTTCGGCAAAATTGAGGTATAAAGTCCGCCTTAATAAAATTGGACTCATGTGGAATGAATTTATGTATACATATACGTGGGCTCAAAACAACTAAAAACCCATGGATATATCCAGTAAGGCTGGGTCCAGTCCTGGTCCGCAGCCAAGTACTCTAAAAATATTCAACATTTGTGGAATAAGAGAATCTGAAAAGATTATCACCCAAAGACTCCTGTTATTTCTCACACATTTCATCCGCCCCCATTCTGGTGGGTCAAATGCAGGCAATACAGTAAATTAGTTGCTCTCATTGACTTGAAATAGCTTGCATCTAAGCAATTTCTAGGGCAACTTGAAAGGCTGCATAAACAAATGGTTATGAAACACAGAGTCTGCCCCAGGGGGGAAAAAAACCAAACAGGTCCCCTATAGCTCCCATGATACTTTACAGGCACTCATTTATATTCATGCCAAGTGGGGGCAATGATAAACTCTAAAAATACATAAAGCAAATTCTCAGTAAAATAAAGAAAATTCTTTAAAGGTCCTATTGCCAGAGTACACGGACATTAAAGTTGATGGATCATTTTTTTTTAGTAGCTAAGAACGAACACCAGAAATGACATTTTCATACAGAATTCACAGAAACAATTTCTCTCCATGAACATTTCAACATATTATGCAAACAAATGTCCTTCAGGCTTAATGGAATGTGGTTCCTTTCCTTTGGTCCAAAAACCTCTGGGAAAAAAGCTTCATGAAATTGAAATATGAAGATACCAATTTATTTTTTTATTTAGAAAAAAATTTGTTTCAGAGAGAGAGAGAGAGAGAGAGAGAGAGCGCGCATGCATGCCTGGGGGAGTTTTTAACCATTCCTGTGTCACTCCTGGTTACAGAGTGCTGCCTAAGGCAGAATAGTGGGCTGGCTGGTATTGTTAGGATACTTCCGATTATATTCCCATATTACAGAAATGACGATTCTAGGAATGTAATCATAACTAGGTAATCATAAAAGGCAGCCTATTTACTGTAAAAATATAACACAGAATGATAAGATTGTAGAATTCTGCCTCACGAGAGAACATTTTGTGTCCATTTTTGTCTCAGCCTTCTTTCCGCACACGTAATTACTATCTGAATCATCATATATCAAATTATACATAAAATGTTTTTTAAACAAAAGGATTATCTAGTGTTGCAGCTTATCTTTCTCAGGTTTAAAATAAATTTTCCATGTAATTGAATATACTTGAACATGCTTTGCTTGCTGTAATGGATCTTATTTTACCAACATAACAAATTATTTAAGCCATTCCCCAATTTGCGATTCTTGTAGGTTTAGCTATAGAAAAGAGAATTTTTCCTCCTTTCTGAAAAGGTGCACATCGTTTTTCTTTTCTGACTGCATTGCTTAGAACTTCCAGAAGCTTAAATAATAGTAAAAATTACATGTTCCTGATTTTACTTACTAGCAGCTAAGTTTTCATTTACATTTCTGGTAGGTTGACACTAAAAAGTAATCACAACGTAAATATATAAAATTGAATACTTGTAAATACATAAATGGAATACTTGTAAGCTTGTTGCGTACCTCTCTGTCAATTTCACGTACAAATTTTTCTTCCTTTCTAGATGATCTTTCCATCGTAAGATCAGATTTTAAAGGCCAAAACCTACTCTTTCAAATAAAGAGTAGGAGCCAGCAATCACCGAAGGCAGGGCAAGCCTCAGAAGTTTACCAGTAGTTAACAAAAAGAACAAACGATTCTCAATCAGAAAATGAAGCCCCCGGAGGAAAGCAGAGGAAAGCCATGGGAGTACCTTCTCAGGGGCACTTCCAGAACAAGGGGAGGACTGATGCCCAGTGCACCCTAGTGGCCAGCGAGCTAATCAGTACAAGACCTGCCATTCTTGGATAATTATCTGTCTTCTGCCACAACGTCCTTCTATCACAAAGCATGGTTCTCCAGCTTCAAAGAAAGAAGAAGAAAACAGGAAAAAAAAAATCCCAAGAGAAGTCTTTCTTCACTAAAAATAAGAATGAGTTTTTATATTTATTCGAACACACACTAAAGACAATAATAAACTGAAACAGGATGAAGTCTGAGTAGTGACAAATCCAGGGGCCAAATGAAACTAGGAAAGAAAATTTAAAATACTTAAAACACATTTTGGAAAATCCAGTTCACAGAGCCAAATCCCCTGCTGTCCAGCCTACGCAGCAAAAAGGCATCCTCAGCAGGGGGCTTTTTTTGTTAACAGGTTCAAGAGAGGAGATTGGGCAAAAGAAGTCCAAGCCCCCTGCCCCCCGCATTATAAATGATGGATAAAAGACCCACAGAGGGAAGATGATCCTGATATTAGAACCAATCCTGTTTTTAATTTCATTTTCAACTTAAGACGTGAAAAAATGATGTTATGATACACATTCACTTAAAAAAAATACCCTGATTTCATTCCACAAGGTATTTTTATGACCAATCTAGAAGAGTAAATGGGGACAGTGAAGAGAGAAGCGTTGACAGCTGTAAAGATAAGAACCTGACAGGCAAAAGCAGGTACCACCGACCTGCCTTGTGGTTTAGAGTCTTTGGAGTTAAACTTTCCCCACCAGCTCTATTAGGTACCGTGTGTGGTTAGGCTGGTCACCAACCTCCCTGGGTCGCAGAGTGCAGACAGCCGGGATTCCTACCCTCAGGGTTCAGAGCAATGAGAGAGATGGCCTGGGGAAGTCTGTACAGTAAGTGCTCGATGTCAGCCGCACTGACAATGGTGAATCCACCTTCGGTCCACTGTCTCCAGCTACTACGGCAGTGACTCTGGCATTGCTGGAAGAACCACATTAGCAAAATCGACCGGCCACTCTCAGTCAGGTGGGGCTGTTAATAAAGCTCCACAACCAGGCTTCCTGAATGTTGTCACCGTTTAACAAGTCCTTGTGATATCGGAAAACTACCAGACGCTCACTTATCCACACCTCAGAGTTGTAAGGTGACTATTCTTGCAGAGAAACAAACAAGATCCTAACAGTTACTTGGTCTAATGGTTGACAGATTTGGTTTTAGCCATGGAAATGGTTATTACAAAAATACACACACACATATAATATATACATATTTAATAGGATATATTATATATATATTTGTAAGCTCAAAAAAGAAAGCTTGGCATGATCCAATGTCAAGCCTATGATTTTTTTTATTTTTAGTAGACTGTTCCAAGTCAACCTCCCATCTGTCCTGAATGTCACAGACATTCATCCAACTTCTAAAGAAAGAGGATTCTCTTCCAGTCTGGAACAGTCTTTCTCATGAGTGGGAACAAGAAGCAAGCACCTGTTCTCGCACAGCAGTGCAAATGTAATTACTTCATTAACAAAATATTTTTGAAACAGAAAATGAAACGTGTCACTTATTTTTCTAGGGGGCTGTCGCTCTTAAGAAGGCAAAAGAACAACGTAACTTACAATCACTTCCCTAAAGGATTCCTGGTCACTGATTGTCTTGTCTTCTACACATCCAGACTGACTCAAGTAGTGGTAGTTTTCTGGCACAGATAAATAAAATTCTTCTGCAAAAAGACAACGAAAAATGGAGTATCAGTACTTGATTGGCCAGGATAAGACAGAGTCCAAGAGAGTTTTCACTTTGTAACTTCAAAAGATAAAATACATAAATAATTCTATGCTAACAGCCCCCTATTAAAATGCAGAGTTCTGAATCATCACCTAGAGGAAGCAAAAATAATTTCATTAAATTAGATGGCGTGATAGAAAATGTTATTTAAAAAATAACTGATGAGGACCCGGTCTTGGCTGTTCTCTCTTAAAAACCAAATGTTTAGAAATTAGCTTTCTTTGGGTGTGGTTTAAGAGTAAACCCGTTACGAGGCGTTATATAGTTTCTCATCAGTATTGTACAAGTCGGAAAAGTCTCAAGATTCCAAAAACAAACAAGACGTTTAAGACTTCCCTTTTGATGATTTCCCCCCTACATTATTGGGCTCTAAAATGGACTCAGCATCTTTCGGCCCGGCTCTCCTACGTTTTGTTTCAATCGATGGAACACCAACAAAGCCCAAGGAGAGTTTTTGCATCTACCGACGGCTTTTCAAGGGAGGACAGGTTGCTAGTCGGTGTTTCCCCGCCGGTCTCCCACCACTTACCTCTCTGTTCATGTTCTAGCCCTGCCAGCAGTGCATAGAATATGTGATAATTCCTTTCCCCGGGGTTTTGCCTTACTACTCGGTTCTGTGGAGAGAAATCAGATTTCGACTCAGAGAGGTTTCCTCTGTTTAGTGAGCACAAACCAGTAATTTCCAAAGATCATTACTACAGAAGAAAATGTGAATTAAATGTTTACTTACTTTTTCTAATAAATCTTCATGCGAAAAGCAATGGCAAGTCAAGGAACAAAACAAGGAGATCACATGCTCAATTACCCTTCAATTTTCTAGTCTTTGTGACCCAAATAATGATACATCCCTGCTCTTTGGGCACCTAGGTGGCTCAGCCGGTCAAGCGGCCGACTTCGGCTCAGGTCATGGTCTCGAGGTTTGTCAGTTCGAGCCCCGCGTCGGGCTCTGTCTGTGCTGACAGCTCAGAGCCTGGAGCCTGCTTCAGATTCTGGGTCTCCCTCTCTCTCTGTCCCCCACTTGCACTCTGTCTCTCCCTCTCCCTCTCTCTCAAAAATACAACATTAAAAAAATAAAATAAAATAAAAACAAATTCCTGCTCTTTGACACAGAGACTTCTGTGCCAAAGAGACAAGCCAACAAAGCATAGGCTATTTCACCTAAATCCAATTCAAACAGGACACATGACCTCCTTGGAGGTGCCACACTATTTGACAGAATTCATTCCAAACAAAAAAACCTGACGCTTGATGAGGATTCCAATTTTCCTGATTACAGACAGTATCGAAGTTTCCGAAAGATGGTTCTCCCAGAATAATTAATAGGTCCAACAGAGTAATATTAGAGCAAAACCCGGAATGTGTCACATTCTTTAACTGCCCTTGTGGTAACCAAGAACAGTTCGTCCTCTTACAGAGTCAAATGCTCAAAACAAGAAACAGGATACAATCTACAATTCTCCCGCCCTGAATATTCCCCTTCTGGCAGATGTTCAGCTGAACAAACTTCCCAAAGCGACTGGAGTTGTTGTTGTACACGGTCTTCGCGTTGCCGAAAGCTTCCATGATGGGGCTGTGACAGAAGTGAGGACAGCTTCGTTAGCAAATAAACAAGTCACGAGATGTCAATTTCGGCACACCGGCTCTATGTCGGTAATATCGCCATACCCGCGCACGGTGACAGACGGTAAGGACACTTACCGCGGGGATCATCTCATCACGCGCAGAAAACCTAATCACTATGATATACGCAACTAACGGGACATGGTACGTCATTAAAAAAAATTTAAAAAGAAGACGCGAGGACCGCAGCAAGTGTTAATTAGGGTAGATCTAAAAACCGCAAGAGCATTCCTCACCAATTGTCTAAATATTCAACTGCGAGGCAAATCTGAAAGCAACGGGACCCACAGTGACTAGGTTTATTTACAGAAGAGCCAGCTTTCCAAAGCCCCTGCTGAAATGGGTTTATGATCCTCATCATTTTGAACGAGAGATCTTACAGCTCGTGCAGGCGCAGGATACTGGAGCTCAGGGAGTCACTACGGTCCGGTCTCGCACAAATTAACTTGGGCTTATGTACATAAGCCAGGGATCGCACAGGAGAAGACCCCCACTTAAATTTCGGCAACTGAAAAAGTCCCAGGCCTGGGCATTTCCCCCATCTGTTGTCTGTCCTGGAGCAACTCATTTATCAGTAACTTCTTTGTGTCTTCTCCACCTGTAAAATGGGGTCAGACCAGTCAGGAGGTGGAAAACTTTCTGTCAGGAACCAGGTAATAGATCTTGTAGGGGCCTGCGGTCTCTGCTGCAAGCACTCAGTTCCGCCACTGCAGCTCGAAAGCAGTTATCAGCAATAGAGAAACAAATGAGCGTGTCTGTGTTCCAATAAAACTTTATTTACAAAACAGGCTGCAGGAAGATGAAAATGTTCTCAAGATGGATGGTGGTGATGGTTGCACAACATGAATGCACTTAACACCACTAAGCTGCACGCTGAAAAAAAACGTTTAAAGTTATAAACGTTATGTATATTTTACGACACCGGAAAAAAGTGTATGAATGCTAAAACAAAAACAGGCCACAGGTTATGGGCATCTGGCTGTAGTTTGCTGACCCCGGGACTAAATTCTAAGTAATAGAATCTGTAAAGTCCTTATTGGTTCTAAAATCTTATAAGGCACAAATCAGATGTTTGGCAAGTGCACGTTTAAAATAAAAATGCAGGGGCGCCTGGGTGGCTCAGTAGGTTAAGCGTCCAGCTTCAGCTCAGGTCATGATCTTGTAGTTTGTGGGTTTGAGCCCCGCCTGGGGCTCTGTGCTAACAGCTCAGAGCCTGGAGCCTGCTTTGGATTCTGTGTGTCCCTCTCACTCTGTCCCTCCCCCACTCACACTCTTTCTCTCTCTCCCTCTCTCAATAATAAACATAAAAAAATAAAATAAAAATTCAGAGGATACCTCCCCACACAGCCCTCTTTCAAAGGCTCGCTGCCATCAAAGGTCTCAGTGACCTTCTGCCACGTAGGAGGCTACAAAAATGCCATCTTGGGGCGCCTGGGTGGCTCAGTCGGTTGAGCATCCGACTTCGGCTCAGGTCACAATCTCGCGGTTTGTGAGTTCGAGCCCCGCGTTGGACCCTGTGCTGACAGCTCGGAGCCTGGAGCCTGCTTCCGATTCTGTGTCTCTCCCTCTCGTTTCCCCTCCCATGATCATGCTCTGTCTCTCAACAATAAATAAACATTAAACAAATTTTTTAAAAATGCCATCTTGCCAACATGGTGCCTCCACAGGGCTGGATGTTGAGCAGAGGCTCCCTCATCGCTGTGCTAAGTCCTCTGTTACACAGTGGCCAGAGGCTGAAATTTCTGCCCGTCACAAGGCCTCCACAAAAGCGAGTCGAGGGCTCACTGTAGGAGGAGGCTACAGAACGCTCCTCCGAATCACTCAGTCACCACCTCTAACCTGGCCCAGGGGTGGGGCCGGGGGCCGGGGGGGGGGGGGGGGGGGGAGACAGGTCAGGTTATTGGAAACTGCTATGTGCATGCTGGGACTTCTCGAGGAATTGTAAAAGAGAAGAAAAAGAGAAAACAGACCCACTGATTCTAATTCATCCTTAAATTCGCCAACAGGGAGGACAGTAAATCCTATTTATCTGAAAGAAGGAACATGATCACGACATACCTGCTTTCGAGGATAGCTTGTTCGACACAGGATGTCTTCTCTTTTAAGGATAGTTCCAAAGACTGTTGACTGATGACCGATAAAAACTTGAGGATCAATTTGGTGCTTTCGGTTTTCCCTGCCCCACTTTCGCCGCTGCAAAACAAAATGCACAAGCTTGGGCTTCTAATTACAAGGAGAAACAAACAACCAAAAAAAGAAACGAAACTCAGTTTGACCCACGTCCCTCCAGTTTGTCCACGGAACACCTGTTGGAAGGCGGGAAAAAGGAGGTCGAAATGTCGGTCCCACGAGGCAAGCTGAAGGGCAGTGAAAGCTCTGGCCACACCGTTTCTGGCACTTGCAAAGGCCTCTGTGGCGTCGGAGGTAAACGGAACCACCCCCACTAAGTTAAGGTAAGAGGCTGGAAGGCGCCTATCCTTCCAGGGAGGCCCTGAAATGAGCAAGGATCTCTGCTTTGGTCACTCGAGCATCCCCAGCCATCTCCACAGCACCTCTGGTGCTGGTGACAGGCACTTGGTATTAAGTGCTCGTCACATGAACAGGCACACCAACAACGTCATTCTGGGGAACTGAAAGCAGGCAAATAAATATGCACAAAAATGCAATTATTCATAAATATGATTGAAGTGGACAAAGGTACCCCACAGGTACTCGACCCACAGTGAATCATTTTATCATCGCTTTCGCAACAGTCCTACAAGGGAGGCAGCGGCTAAGCGTCCGAGCCAGGATGTAACGCCAGGTCTGGGTTCGACATCCTGAAGAGATCACGCTTTCGTGACAATTAAGGGCCAGGGAACGCAGCAGCACACAGGGAGGGGAGGCCGGTGAGAGAAGTAAACAAGGTTCAAGTTGCACCTTAACAGACCGGCAAACATGAGTCCCACGGAGAGGAAAGGGAAAGAGTTGGGCACCAGGGCGAGATGAGCTCGGGAAGATCCACGGGGTGCAGGATTCTGGTTGGGTCAGCTGCACTGAGATCAGAGGCGGGGGAGAGAGAGGAGAGAGAGGAGAGAGAGGAGAGAGAGGAGAGAGAGAGAGGAGAGAGGGAGAGAGAGAGAGAGAGAGAGAGAGAGAGAGGGAGAGAGAGGAGAGA
>NW_026057577.1:139018989-139036840 GCF_023721935.1 Panthera uncia | reverse complement strand
GAGAGAGAGGGAGAGAGAGGGAGAGAGAGGGAGAGAGAGGGAGAGAGAGGGAGAGAGAGGAGAGAGAGAGAGGAGAGAGAGAGAGAGAGAGAGAGAGAGAGAGAGGGAGCCCACAGGATCCAGTTTGATGGCTCAGAGCCAACCGAAGACTAAGCTAATCGAGGTGACCTGGAAGGAACACGGCTCTGGAGGTAATGCTCCAGAAGGAGCGCAAGGGCTCTCGGGAGATCAGTTGTTGCTGGTGGTCACGTCCCGGACAAGCTCAGCCCCGCCAGATATGGACAAGCAGGCATGGAGATCAGGGATTTAAAAGGAGAAACTCAATTTTGTGTAAGGCACCATGTCTGGTACTTTGGGGAGAACAGAAGTAGCCAAAGGCAGGGAACTTATAAGAAAAGTCAACTAAAGGTCTAAGCAACAGAAGAGCAACACCAACAATGTATCAAAGCAGCGCCTTCACAACTGCTAAGTGGGCGAGATACACGGATGAGCTCCGCGTGGTCCTGAAAAAGCTGCCCTCGTTGAGTGCCACGATCTGGGAAGTTACGCAAGAGGAATTCTGGTGCAATGGGAAATGATTAACCACACGTAATAAAGGAAAGGGAGTGACTCAGAGATGACAACAGCCACGTCCGGCTGGGTCCCACAGACCCACGGGGAATCTACACTGGTCTAGGCAACTCTCAGTAACACCGTTCCCTCTGCAAGTGACAGGGTAGATCCCGGGCAGATGCGAGGACTCCAGCCGGAGAGACTTCATGTCGAGCGTGCTAAGGGCTCGTGGGGGGCTTTGTGTACACACAAGAGACACCAGGCAGAGACCTCCCCCCTGCTGCAGACAGTACTTGGGAATCCACACCTATCTTGGGACAATAAAGCAAAAGCCAAGAAAATCAGAGAAGGTCCGGCAGGCGTGGCTGAATCCCCAGACCCGAAACTGCCCTGCCCGGTGTTATCTGAGTTGGGACAACTTCGGCTGGGTTTTCTGTTACCAACAAGCAGATTCTTGCTAGTACGCACGTCTTCACGTCACTGGCACCTGTCTAGACCAGGGTCTGGCACACAGAGGGCATTCAGCAGTCAAGCACTGAATGAATGACATAAACTAAGAGAGAAAAACTGCAAGAAGAGATTTAAGTAATGCTTGGCATTTGAAAAATATATATATACATCTATCTAGTTGTTGACTCTATCACACACACATACACACACACACACACACACACACACACACACAGAACTTAAAAAACCAAGTCCTCTAGTTAAAACGTATGAGACAGAAATGATGTCACGTGTTCCCCAAATGCGTTTCTTTGTCCTCCAGCACAAGGAAGCAGACAACGTGTCAACCTCCCTGGTAGTAAGGACAGCAATGCGTGAGTAACAGGGACTGAATGTGGCCAGTGGAACAGAAGGGCAGCTGAACAGCAGAGCGAGAGGGACATGTGCCATTTCCTTGTCTGGTGGGTAAAAATTCCCTTCTTCATGGTCCTCTGGGCTCCGCCTCCCATGCCCACCACCTGGGTGCCCTCAGGGTTGACACATCTCTAAACAAAATGACACGCAGAATAAAGTCAAGTCTCTTACCTTCCCTTGTGGGGCTTCAAAATGAGCAAGACGTAAAGCATTCCTGTGTAATGTTCCTGAGATGGGGGGGGGGGGTGCTGTTTGTTATAGCCATTAGCTTACCCTGACAAATATAACATGTTAAAGATTCGATCACAGAGCAGATACGGTTCAAATTCAAGAGCAAGACTTGGTCAAAGAGAAGAAAACCCAAGACTCTCATTGCCATGAACCAGTCATGGCTATCGATCTATAGCAATCTGCAGTCACATTTTTTCTCACTCTAGCATACTTTTTTCAAGCACCTTCTTTAAGTACATCTTTTTTGGCACAGAATTAAAACTTGAAACAAAATAAAACCCCGACTTGAACGGTGCTCTGTGACCACAGTTCTCAAACTTGGTTGCACATCAGAATCACCTAATACACCTCTAACCTGAACCGTAAGGTGTAGAACTCAACTGTCGGTATTTTTAAAAAAAATTTCCAGGGGTGCCTGGGTGGCTCAGTTGGTGACGAGTCCAACTCTTGGTTTCAGCTCAGGTCATGATCTCCCGGTCTCGTGGGTTTGAGCCCCACATCGGGCTCTGCGCAGGCAGCGTGGAGCCGACTTGGGATTCTCTGTCTCCCTCTCTCCCTCACCCTCCCCCACTTGTACTCTGTCTCTCTCAAAATAAATAAAGTTAAAAAAAATTAAAATTAAAAAAAAAAATAAAAATTTCCAGAGGATTCTACCATGAGGCCAGGTTTGGGAACTGCTACTCTTGAAAGCAGTTTCACAAAATTCAGAGAGGACCGTAGTAGGAGGGGACAGGTGGGGGCTACCATATATGGAGACACGGAAGTGTTACCTGAACAAGGCAGAGAGGAAAGGTAACCTGATCACAAGGTGACAGGACTCTCCGCGGGTCATACACCTTTAAGTAACACTCCCCCCTCCTCCACTTCTCCCTCCTCCTCCCCCCCCCCCCCCCCCCCCGCCTGTGACGTGAAAAGTTTATTGAGGGTCAAACCAAGGTAATCTTCGAAGCAATGGAGGAAGAGCATCTCTGCAGGTAATTCCTTCCCTCCTTAAACATCTGTGCACCTGCTACGTGTCAGGCTGCACTGAGGGCTCAGAAAGCAGGGATGCGCGAAATGGCACAGTCTGTCTGTGATCTAGCAGCACAAAGATACCGAGCAAGGAGTCACAAGCGTCCCAGAGGACAGGAAAGTTCAGATTTAGGTGGACGGTAAGGGCTCAGTAAAGACCTTTTTTGGGGGAGCAGGAGGGTCGGGCAGCACACTGATAGGGAGACCAAAAAATGAAAACATGCACCGGAGACAAGTGGGTGAAAATTGAAGGGAGAGCGGGGAGACCCACGGGAGGACCCTGCTCAGTGCCCTGGAGGAAGGAAAAGCAGCCAGCAGGGCCAAAGTCCAGGGGACTGAAGGGAGGACAGTAGGGCCCCACTGAGAGGTCACTGCTGTCCCGTCAAGTAGTTCTTTTAATAGCGGGGCACCTGGGTGTCTCCACTGGGTAAGTGTCCGACTCTTGATTTCAGCCCCAGTCGTGATCTCACAGGTTTGTGAGTTCGAGCCTTGTGTCAAGCTCTGGGCTGATGGCAGGGAGCTTGCTTGGGATTCTCTCCCCCCGCCCCCACCCCCTCCTTATTCACTCTTTCTTTAAACAAACAAACAAACAAACAAACAAACAAACATTAAATAAGGGAGTAGGGTGGTGAGGAAGATCACCAATCACCCCCAATCCAGACATTTTCAAGTTAACCATCATTATTAACATCTATGCAGCATATAATATACATGCTAAATACGTGTGATAGTGTGATTATTTATTATAATATATACTGGGTCCTCATCCTCCTTTCTGACAGAGCTCCTAACACACTTGGAATTTCCTAAATGATGACAGCAATAAAGATGTCATTTGTTATGTTAATGAGGTGACTTTTGGAAAGCGCCCAGGTAATCAAAGACTGGGGGGGGGGGGGTGCTGGTTGCCAGGGGAGCCAATAACAGAACTAGAAGGTTGGGACTTTCAATTCCTCCCCCCACCACTGGCCTTCGGGGAGGGGAGAGGGGCAAGAGATTGAATTCAGTACCCATAGTCAATGATTTAATCGTTCATGCCTAGGTGATGAAGCTGGCATAGAAATCCACGAAAATGGGGGTGGGAGATGTTGTTCCGGAAGCTTCCGGATTGGTGAACCCTTGGAGGGAAGCCGATGGCCTTTTCCCCAGATCTCATCCTAGCCATCTCTTCCAGCTCTTTCTGAGTCATATCCTTTTATAATAAACCAGTAATCCAGTAGGGAAACTGGTTTCCTGAGTTCTGTGAGCCACTCTAGCAAATTAATCACACAAAGGAGTGGATCCGTTGGAACCTCCAATCTATAGCTCGGCGAATCAGCAGCACAGGTGACAACTCGGAATTGTGACTGGTACCTGAAGTGGGGGGTGGGGAACACGGAGACGGCAGTCTTGGGGGACCGAGCCCTTAACCTGTGGGATGAGACATCATCTCCAGGTAGACAGTCTCAGAACTGAGTTACTGCTAGGTAATGTGGGAGAATACGACAGAACACGTATATTACAGCACAGTGATACCCAGAACTAGGTATCCCCTTCCATCCTTGTGAACTGTAATCACAGAACTAGAAAGCCAAACTTAAGAATACAAGCAAAAGTAATAACTTCTCCAAAGAAGACATCCAGACGGCCAACTGACACATGAAAAGATGCTCCACATCACTCATCATCAGGGAAAGACAAATCAAAACCACAATGAGATACCCCCTCACACCTGTCAGAATGGCTAACAGTAACAACTCAGGCAACAACAGATGTTGGCGAGGATGCAGAGAAAGAGGATATCTTTTGCGTTGTTGGTGGGAATGCAAGCTGGTGCAGCCACTCTGGAAAACAGTATGGAGGGTCCTCAAAAAACTAAAAATAGAACTACCCTACGACCCAGCAATTGCACTACTAGGCATTTATCCACGGGATACAGCTGTGCTGTTTCGAAGGGACACATGCACCCCCATGTTTATAGCAGCACTATCGACTATAGCCAAAGCATGGAAAGAGCCCAAATGTCCATCGAGGGATGAATGGATAAAGAAGATGTGGCATATATATACAATGGAGTATTACTCAGCAATCAAAAAGAATGAAATCTTGCCATTTGCAACTACGTGGGTGGAACTGGAGGGTATTATGCTAAGTGAAATTAGTCAGAGAAAGACAAAAATCATATGACTTCACTCCTATGAGGACTTTAAGAGACAGAACAGATGGACATAAGGGAAGGGAAACAAAAATAATATAAAACCAGGGAGGGGGACAAAACAGAAGAGACTCATGGAGAACGAACTGAGGGTTGCTGGAGGGGTGGTGGGAGGGGGGATGGACTAAACGGGTAAGGGGCATAAGGAATCTACTGAAATCATTGCTTCACTATATACTAACTAATTTGGATGTACATCTTAAGAAATAAAAAATAAAGTTAAATCAAAAAAAAAAGAATGCAAGCAAAAGTAGAACGCCAAACAAACAAAAAAATCCAAATGAACAGGACTAATTCTAACCTACTGGTTAGCGTCACCGCTTTGTAGTGTGACGGTCTCACTACCTGGGTGCGGAGGCTGGTGTCTTTCTTCCACCACAGGCGGCGTGGTGCCTCGTTTCTTCCACCTTGTTCCTTTCTTCTAGCCGCCGTACAACAGTGACTCGTACGGCGATTACGATGTTATTCTACCTCCACGAAAAGCAAACACATCGCTTACACATCCAGTCCTACATTTTTCTCATTAGCCCATGGCAATTACGGTTCTAACCCTTGGTACCAACATGACTGCTGACACAAACATGGGCTTCAGAGAACACGTGTTCTCCCAGAACCAACATGAGCTTAGCCTGCTGAAAGCAAAACAAAAAACTATGAAAACAAAACAAAATAAATAAATAAAAAAGAAAGAAAGAAAAGAAAAATAACCCCAATCACTGATATGGGGGCCTCACAGGCCATATTAAAAGCTTTGAGAAGTTTTCATAGGCAGAATCAAAGTCACAAGGCAGTTTTTTGAGCAGGAGGCGGTCATGACCAAGTTCATGGTTTTAAAGAATCGCTCTGTGCAGAGTATGGAGTGTGGTGAATGCATGGAGGGAGGCCGGAGAGGACGCAGGGAGACAGACGTGAGGACAGAAGGGGAGTTAAGAGAGGGGGCGGCGGAGACGAGAAGTGAGCGGCCCCGGGAAAGATGGTGGGGGGTGGGGGTAGAACGACACGGACAGCCCCGGTCAGGAGGGCGGTAAGGGACAGCGACATGCAGGGAAGGACTCCTGAGAGCCCGGGGAGCTTGCCAGGGGGATGATCCTAGTGTTGCGACACAGGCCTGCACAGCTGGCAAAACCCAGGAAGCAGTCTCCGTGAGATCGGGGTGCTTTACTGTGCACGATTCTACCTTAATGGGGAGGCGGGAGGGGGCATGTGGAGGAGAAGAACTTCTAGTTCCAAGAAGGACTTCTTGACCTCAGGCTTGTGACCCGGTGGCATGGAGTCCACTTGCTGAGCATGAGAACAGGGGAGGAGGAACACACGTCTGGGAGAAGCTTCGGATGAATGTAGGACGTGCTCTGAGATGCCCATGAGCCATCTCTGTGATGGGACCTCAGAGGCACTTGGACATACATCTGGAACTCAGAGGAGAAACTTGCGGGGGAGGGTGGAGGGGTCTGAGACCAGGGAGTCCTGCACACCCGGAGACGGAAAGGTTGACGGAAGAGGAGCTGGTGGAGGATGACTGGGGAGCCCCAGGGAACAAGGAAGCGACCCACAATGATGGCGCACCATGGAAGGAGTGGGGGAGGTGTGCGGCCTAAGGGCGATACGGAACCAAAGGTGAAGATATTTTTTTAAAGGATGGAACGTACTAGAAATGCCAAGGATCCAGTAGAAAGGGAGAAATCAGAGAATCAGGGGGCAGGGAGGCCCAAAGACAGAGAGCAAAGCCCGCAAGAAAGCAGAGAGGAGGGATTCTGAACCCACATGAAGGAAAGGGCCCCTTGATGTGAACAAGGCCCTTACCCACCCACACAGGCTAGTCTCCCAGATACCTGCCCTGGTGCCCACAAACTATGGCCCCAGATCCGCTCTGCTGCCTGTTTTTATAAATAAAGTTTTATTGGAACACAGACCAGCCTGTGAGTGTTTTCGTCCTCAAAGGGCAGAGTCGAGTAGTTGTAACAAGACCGACTCACGACGCTTGAAGTATATACTCCTGGCTCCTCGTAGAACACTTTGTGAACACCTGACCAACATTCTCAGTCCTGTGTGAATCAAATTCTTAATTCACACGATGCTCTCGAGATCTACGTCAGTCACTCCCTTGCTTGCCAGAGGACTCAGGCAAGTGTCTGCCTGCACGGGATTCAGCGCACGGGTCTCCGCAAGCAGGACAAAGCCCTGAACATGTGTCCTGCACCAGCAAGGAGGAGTCCGTTCTAAAATGACACGGGGAGACTGGAGCTCAATCCTGGGTCTACTGCTCACAGCTGAGGCCTCTGGAAAGTCACTTAACAGCACAGAGCCTCAGTGTCCCCACGGAAAGTCCTCTTGGGCTTGTCTGGGGGTGACGCACACACGTGTCTTTCAATTCCCTTGCCTTGCCTTTCCAGCCCCAGCCCTTCGTGTCCCTCAGCAAACCCCACAGCCTCATGGGCTACTTTCCACTTCCTAACTACCCTTGTTGGTCCAAACATTGATGCTTTTACAAGGGCTTCTGTGCCCTTCCTCTCCTTCATGCCGGCCATATTCCCACACGTTCTCTGACTCATAACCATACACCCTTTTCTCCATGAAGTACTGACCGAGTTCCTTCCTGAGGACCTACCACCTCCTCTCTCAGCGACCATGGACACATTTCTAGTATAGCTTTTGGTAGCCTATATTGAAATTACTTAGCTCTATCAGTTTCTTCCCATCAGAGGAGAAGTTCCTGAAGGCAACGATTGGATTTTATTTCATTTTTTCTTAATCCCCAAATTCTAGCACTGCAACCTGCCATACTACATGAGCACGAGGCATGCATGCCTCATGCCTAATTCGGGTTGGTGCCTTTTAAAAAAATATTTTAATGTTATTTTTTGAGAGAGAGAGAGAGAGAGAGAGAGAGAGAGCGTGCGCGCAAGCATGCGCAGGGGAAGGGGCCAAAGAGAGAGAGGGAGACACAGAATCCGAAGCTGACTCCAGGCTCTGAGCCATCAGCACAGAGCCCGACGCCGGGCTTGAACTCAGGGACCATGAGATCATGACCTGAGCGGAAGTCAGACACTTAACCGACTGAGCCACCCAGGCGCCCCAGGTTGGTGCCCTTCTAATCCAGGACACAAGTTTTGTTCACTGTTCCAACCCCATCATTTCTAAGTACATCACTAGAAACAGAAAAAGATGGAACACTTAATTATCATTCCAGAATGGAAAAGAAATCGCTCCAGTTTTGGAACACCAAACATGCAAAGGAAGCAAAGGTCCTAAACCCAGCCACTCTGGACACCCCGGTTGAATGCTGGCCCTCTTACCAGACACACGGACAGTGAGGTTCATGGATGAATCAGGCACAGGCCTGACTTACACGACACACCTGAAAAGGTCATGTATCCTGATAGGCCCTGATAAACTAAACCCTGCCTGTCCAATCAAGGTGTGAGAAACTGAGGTCAACGTAGAATGTACCAGATCAAACAAAATCAAATGCTGATCTTGCCAGCTAGATGAAAAAAACAGAAAAAGTCTCAAGTTTCAAACATAGATTGATATTTTAAAAACTATAACAGCATAAGCATTTGCTTAAATGTGCACAAAAAGGCAAAATTAGAGCTTAGGAGAGGTAACAACCTTCTAAGTAAAACCAACACGAGAGGCTTGGGCTAGAAGCCTAGAGACTCAGCATGCCACCAAAGAGATGGGGACCTTGGCCAAGGGACCCAGGCTCGTGAAATGAGGGAATAATTGATGTCTGAAGTCCTAATTCCAAACAGGCCTACTTTCTGATTTTAAGGTATCTCATGAGAAAAGGTTTGCAAAGTAGTAAAACACATTGTATCCACCAGGGGGCAGATCACGCCTGAGGAAATCTACACGGGGCTACAGTAACCTGCAATTTTTATTTTTATACTCAATTTTCTGTAAATTCCCACAGCCCCAATCCCCATTAAAAAAAAAAAAAAAACAACTGGAGAGATTAAACAAGACACACTTTAATGAGAACTCTATTCTTAAAGACTCCATTTCCTGAGTTAATTTAGATAAATACAGTTACTCTGTTCACATCAGTATTTCACAATGAGAGCTTTCTAGCCGGGATCCACTCACCCTCTACCTCCCCCCTTATTTTAAATACCACAGTCTTTGGCGTGAAAATGCCAACCCCTTTCCGTTTTATTAGACACACACGCACGCACACGCACAGGCACACACGCACAATGATCTCATTTGATTTTTCACTTTCTTCCTAAGCTGCTCTGTCGAGCAAGTAAGCGACAGACAAGGGATCCTCTCATTTTTTTCCAATGAAAGTGGGTAACACAGGCCATTATCAGTGGCAAATAGTTAGGTACCTGAGTGTGGAAAACCATTCAATCTTCTTAAAATAGATGTTTTCTTTCTTTCTGTTCATCTTATTAAATTATTTTCTGCAGGCTGAAATGGTGATCTTAAACTCTAAGTTCTGAGCCTTGCTGAAGTCATCTGGAAGAGGCTTCAAACAATGTGCTTGAAGTCACAGGGCAAGTTCCTTTACTGGCAATGGGACCCTTGAAAGCCCCCCTCCCTTTTTAAAAAAAATACACTGAATAGTGTCATTTCTTTTTTTAAAAAAAATTTTTGTTAACATTTTATTTATTTTTGAGACAGGGAGAGACAGAGCACGAACAGGGGAGGATCAGAGAGAGGGAGACACAGAATCTGAAACAGGCTCCAGGCTCTGAGCGGTCAGCACGGAGCCCGACGCGGGGCTCGAACCCACGGACCGCGAGATCATGACCTGAGCTGAAGTCGGCCGCTTAACCGACTGAGCCACCCAGGCACCCCGAATAGCGTCATTTCGATTGGCCGCAAGTCATAACGATTCATATTTGCTTCCCTAACTAAATGGGTAGCCCCTCTATCCAAGTTACTTGCACCGCCCAGGACGTGAGCACCATAAAAGTGATAAAGCCAAGAGAGTGTATCTGCCCGGATGCTTCCCTCCCCTACAAGAGGCAGAGACTGAGGTCGAACGAGGAAGAGGAAGGCAACGTTCTGCTGCTCTAGTGGTATAAATTCTGACCTGTTACAAAAAGCAAGGACCCGTGCACAAGGCCAACGGGTGAAAACAGTCAGAAGAATACAATCCCTCAAGCAGTTTTCTGCGTGTGGCGCCCGCAAATACCACAGAACAGCCACACGCACCAAAGGGCCGTCGGAAGGCTTCAGTGAGTTGATGCCTGAAAAGTTCCTGCCCGGCGTCCACCTCACAGCCAGCCTTCAAACCCCGTGAGCACATTCATCCCCAAACACATACCGCGTGGGACACTGTGTCTCCCAAACGTCCTCGGCTGGGGGTCCCCCGGTTCCCTTCCCCGTGCCCCTACGCTCCCCCTTTCCTCCCTACAGGAGCAAGGACGGCTTCCCCGACAGGTGAGCCGGGGGGCAGGGGGAGAGGGGGGAGGGCTGGTCAGCGAACTGGCTTCCCGCAGTGATCGTGATCGTGGCCACCGCTGACCTGCCCTGTATCCGGATCAGGGGGTTCCGTCTAATCCGGGGCCGCGGTGTTAGCCAGCCCCACTGGCTGCAAGTCTAAAGTTAACATATGGCTCCCCATCGGTCTCACTTCCATGGAATCAGAAATCCGGAGGGGGAAAGGAGGGTCTCATTGAACATCTCCTCCAAATCCAAACGGCCTTGTCCTTCCCGCTTGAAATAATAGACTTCTTTAGCCACAAGCTGGGACTAGAAAGTCACCAAAAACAGAAGCCACTATCTTTCACACCAGCCGTTTTGGTACACCACAGGTTCTCAGTGACGGCCGTGCTCCGTGAATGCAGGCCTGGCAGCAGGAAAGAATCCAGGCTTCGGTAACTGCACACAAACCTCACTGGCAGGGAGGCTCAGCACATCTGCTGTGAATATCGTCCCGGGGTGTTATAAGGAATAGAAAGATCCAATTGGATGTCCCTAGAGTTTAAGTGATGAGGCCAATCTGAATTAGTTAGTAAAAATTAAGAAATACCTGTCTTAATGTGTATTTTTGAGAGAGAGAGAGAGAGAGAGAGAGAGAGAGAGAGCGAGCGAGCGTGCACACACGCAGGGGAGGGGCAGAGAGAGAGACGGGGACACGGAATCTGAAGCAGGCTCCAGGCTCCGAGCTGTCGGCACAGAGCCCGACACGGGGCTCGAACTCACAAACAGTGAGACCATGACCTGAGCTGAAGTCGGACGCACGCTTAACCGACTGAGCCACCCAGGCGCCCCAAGAAATATGTTTAAGGAAATGTACTCTATTGCTTTTTGAGACAGTTTCCTAGTGATCGGTTGTGACAGTGGGCCTTTTGGTAGTTTAAGAAATGAGTACAACTTGGCTGAAACAGAGACGTCCAGACCCTATTCCGTTGCCAGAAAAAGGGAAATAAACACGTCCTTCCATCATTCCCTCAGCACACACACGGCAAGTGCCTTTTCTGTCGCGAATTCAAAGGTACACTTCAGGAACACCCAGTGCAAAATCATCAAAGTTCTTCAACTTGGGCAATTCTGTGCAACCTTATCAAACCAGACAAAGAAAGATCTCTTGCTCAAATATACATTCTCACTCTAGCATACCTGTAACTTTTTAATTTTGAAAGAATTACGCGTTTTCTTAAATGTATAAAACGACCATGCCACAATGGAATAAACCAAAGAATAATTAAGGCACGTAGTAAAAAAAAAAAAAAAAAAGAAAGAAAAAGAAGGGAGTAATTCTTCTGAGGCCCAGAGGGAACAACTTTGGTACGTCTTGCTTTTTTTTTTCTAAGCGAGCCTGGGTCTTTTGAAGGCCGTAGGGATGAAGCCACTCAAAAGAGAAAACTCCACTGGAGAAACCGGGGCACCTAGTAGACCTGTTTCTCGTGAACGTTCTGAGCAGGTTTCGTGCTCTGGGGGCCGGCGGAGGCACCAGCTCTCCGGGGGGTCCCCTTCCCGTCCCTCCGCCGGCCTCACGGGGGACGGTTACCTGATGAGGACACACTGGTTGTCGTGACGCTTCCACAGGCAGCGGTAGCACTCGTTGGCGACGGCGAAGACGTGGGGGGGCAGCTCCCCCAGGTGGCATTTGCTGTAGCACTCCATGGTGGCACGCTCATACAGGCCAGCGATGGTCTTGTAGGGGTTCACGGAGGCAATGATGGAGCCGATGTAGGTCTGCAAGCACACGGGAGGGGGAGACAGAGGAACGCCAGGTTATACGGGGCGCCGGGGGGCCGGGGGGTGCGCGCTGGGGCAGAGACAGAAGAGTCTGGATGCGGCTCTGTGCTGGTCCACACTCGGAAGGGGAGGGCGGCCACAACTCCCCAAAGCCACCCGTCCCGGGCTTTCCCGGAAGCCACCTGAGGTACGTGAAGGGGAAAGACGGGGTTCCCCTCTGCACACGTTTCCTAGACGCCTCTGGGATAAAACCTTGGCATCCTGTACAAAGGGAGCCATTTCAAAGAGGACTCACAGTGAAAGGCAAACCGGAGGCCCAAATCCCTGCTCCCCTGTCCTAGCCACAGAGGACTGTCCACTCCCATCTTCTTTCCGGTTGGGTGTCTATCAGGAAACAGCAGGGTTAAAGAACTAGAGAGACGCAGAGGGGCTGGGGGAGAGGGGAACGGAGAGTTACTGTTTAACGGGCGCAGAGTTTCTGTTTGAGATAGTAAGAAGCTTCTAGAGATTGACAGTGGTTATAGTCACACAGCATTGCAAATGCATTTAAAGCACTGAATTGTTCACTCAAAAACAGTCGACATGGGGGTGCCTGGGTGGCTCAGTCGGTGAAGTCTCCAACTTTGGCTCAGGTCACGATCTCACAGTTTGTGGGTTCCAGCCCCGCGTCGGGCTCTGTGCTGACAGCTCAGAGCCTGGAGCCTGCTTCGGATTCTGTGTGCCCCTCTCTCTCTGCCCCTCCCCTGTTTGTGCTCTGTCTCTCTGTCTCTCTCTCAAAAATAAACATTAAAAAAAATTTTTTTTTAAAAAGACTTTTTTTAAAAGTCAAAATGGTAAATTGTATGTCATGCATATTTAACCATACCTTTTTAAACTGTTTATTTAGAGAGAGAGAGAGCATACGCATGCATGAGTTGGGGGTGCAGAGAGAGAGGGAGAGAGAGAATCCCAAGCAGGCTCCGTGCTGTCAGCACAGAGCCCGACGCGGAGCTCGATCACATGAACCGCGAGACCACGTCCTGGGCCAAAATCAAGGGTGGGTCACTTACCTGACCGAGCCACCCAGGGACCCCTTAACCGTAACTTTTAAAAACCAAGACCGTTTTGAAAATACTGGTGCTGAATAAGTGATCTGGGACTTAGATGCCAGACAGTCTTAACCCTTCTGGAACAAAACCCAAGCTAGAAATGAATCAAGCTCTTCAGAGCAGCAAAGCCGAGGCCACGATCATTAAAATGTGAGGCCTGCTGCCTCCTTCACGTGCAGAAAACCGTCTGCTTGTACTCCCGCCAGAAACGCTAACGGAGTGCGATTATCGGGCTTCCCGGCCCAGACACGGCTGAAGCAGCAGACGGAGGGGTAGAAGCAGACCCCAGTCACCACCACTACCTTTTACGGAGCACGGGGCCCTGTGCCAAGTGCTTCGTGGAGCCTTCGGGGCCGCACGGGAGCCTCCAAAATTCCTGCGGTGAAGCCTTGACCCCTAATACCTCGGAAGGGGACCGCGCTTGGAGCGAAGGCCTCTAAAGAGATGATGAAACTGAACGAAGCTGTTAGGGCAGGTCCTATCCGACGGGACTGGCATCCTTTCAGGAGGAAAGCTGCATGCTCAAAGAGACACCAGATGTGTGTGCACAGACAAAGACCATGTGAGGACACAGAAGGCAGCTGTCTGCAAGCCGAAGAAGGAGCCCTCGGGAGAAGCCAACCCTGCCAACACCTTGACCTAGGACCTCCAGCCCCCAGAACGGTGAGAAGATCAGTGTCCTTTTAAGCCGCCCCCTCAGTGATACTTTGTTAGGACCTCCGGAGCCGACCACCACATGGGGCCCCTGTAACACTCACCAGAACCTAACGAGCTCTGCAGCATTACTACTCCCATTTTTCAGATGCAGAAACTGAGGCACGGGGAAACAGTGGCACGTTCGCCTATGCAGTCAGTATGCGGTAGAAAGCAAACCAATTTGCAGAAACGTCTTATATCCCTTGGCAGGGCACGGCAGTGCAGCAAGGAAAGGAAAAGCAAGCGACGCTAGGCAGAAGGTGCGACCCTCCTGAGAGCGTCTGTACCACACGCGACGCTGCAGCATTTAGCCATCACCACTTTCAGAGCGCCTGCCACGAGCACTCAGCTCGGCATCATATGCTCCGCGGAACTGTTTCCAAACGTCAGGAGGTTTCCAATACGTTTTGGGAACGTTTTGAACCAAAAAAGGTTAAAAAACATAAAAGAATTATTACCGTATGACCAACTCCTAGATATAGACCCCAAAGAGTTAAAAACAGGCTCTCCGACAAATAATAGCGTTTTTCGCACTTACCTAACAGTGGAAACCACCCGAGTGCCAACGATCAGAGGGGCTGGTACACAAGAAATGGTACGTCCATACAATGGACTATTATTCAGCCACACAAAGGCATAAAGTGCTGACACGTGTCACAATGGAGAACATCGCAAATACCACACTAAGTTAAAGAAGTCAGACCTGAAAGTTCACGTATCCAGAAGAACAATGGAGAACACGGAAAACATTACACCAAGTTGGAGAAGTCAAACCTGAAAGTTCACGTATCCAGAAGAGGTAAATCCATAAAGACAGACGACCGGTGGTAGTTACTATGGGCAGGGGGAGGAGGAGGCCAGAAGTAGGGGGTGACCGCTTAGTGGGTCTAGGGTTCCGTTCAGGGTGATGGAAATATTTTAGAGCTAGACAGGAAGGCTGGCTGTATAAGAACTGTGGGTGTATGAAATACCACTGAATCGTATACTCTAAAGTGGTTCATTTTCAGTTATGACAATTTCACCTCAATTAACATAGAAGACATAGCACGTTAATGGGTAAATGTTCAGGTCTTTGGAAACCTCAACTCTCTAGAAAGCCCATCTTCCCCTGCCAGAGCACTGTGGGCAAGATTTGGCCATACAGACGGGACTGCTTTCTCCTCTGGGGAAGGAAAGTCTCATAAACATATTTTTTATGTTTATTTTGAGAGAGAGCATGTGAGCATGCAAACATGGGTTGGGGGGAGAGAGGAGAGAGAGACAGAGACAGAAAGAGACAGAGAGAGAGAGAGAATACCAAGAAGGCTCTGAACTATCAGTGCAGAGCCCGACTCGGGGCTCGAACTCACAAACCATGAGATCATGACCTGAGCCAAAACCAAGAGACGGTCAACTGAGTGAGCCACCCAGGTGCCCAAGCCTCCTACTTCTGAAGGACAACAGAGAACCACCTGGTTCTCTGGAGGAGGCCATATGTCTTCCATCAATGCTCTGACCACAGGCACTGGTGCCTTCCTTCATGTCAACTGTTTGCAGAGATAAAGCGGGCAGGCAGACGGTGTCGAGGCTCTGGGTGTCTTAGCCCCTTCCACTACGTTGTCTAAAATGTCAGAGCTGTTTCTACCTTTTGGTAGCGGAATGATTATTTTTAAGCATATTTTTTAAAGTTCGTTTATTTTTAAGTACTTTCTACACCCAATGTGGGGCTCAAACTCATGACCCCCAGATCAAGAGTCACATGCTCTTCCAACTGAGCCAGCCAGGTGCCCTGACTACTTTGCTTCTGGAAATCTCAAAACTGTTCATTTTTCTGTGAGATACGTTCTTACTTTTTTCCTCCGTTGGCAGAAATCAAGACACTAAAGGCTTCCCTCTTAAAACAGCTCAGGAGGCACACACTGCAATACTCTTTCTCACAAGTAAAATATAAAAGCCACACAGTATCAAACTGCGCATTAAATTAATATTAGGATATTAACCTGTTAACAACACACTTTTTAAAGAATGATCCGGGGGCGCCTGGGTGGCTCAGTTGGTTAAGCGGCCGACTTCGGCTCAGGTCGTGATCTCGCGGTCCATGAGTTCGAGCCCCGCGTCGGGCTCTGTGCTGACGGCTCAGAGCCTGAAGCCTGCTTCGGATTCTGTGTCTCCCTCTCTCTGCCCCTCCCCCGTTCATGCTCTGTCTCTCTCTG
The DNA here is from genome assembly GCF_023721935.1 of Panthera uncia. Lineage (NCBI taxonomy): Eukaryota > Metazoa > Chordata > Mammalia > Carnivora > Felidae > Panthera > Panthera uncia. Next base: position 139,020,857 of record NW_026057577.1, on the reverse strand, counting down.
TCTCAAAAATCAATAAATGTTAAAAAAAAAAATTAAAAAAATAAAAAAAGAAAGTATCGATTTACTCATTCAGGGTATCATAACCTTTTTACAAATGCTTTACTTTGAAAGTGATTCTCTTGGTCACAATCTTGTAGGCCCGCTGTCCCCTCCTGGTTGGGCCACCCCAATGGTCATGCAGTATCACTTAAGAGATCACTCATCCCGGGAGTGTGGATGACACGGTTTTTGTACGGGGGCAGGGAATCCAAGGGCATTAGAAGCTTGTTAGCACAGATCAAGTTGGAACATTCCAAATGGTCTTAGGCCTGCTTTTAAGTAACTCGCATTGAAGTCTGTAAAGTGTTTCAGAACAGTGTGGTTGGTAGCTAGGACATCCCCATCCCCCAACCCGCAGCGATTCTAGAGGGGAAGGGAAGCCAGGCACTCTGAACAAGCATTTGTGCAACAGAAAAGCAGTCTGCAGAACTGGCAAACACTCCATCGGTGGTCACGCACAGCGGACCCACTAACGCATCATGACATCCTCCCCACCGAGCATAATCACTGCCACACAGCTTGAGCACACTTCTCCGGAAACAATATTGATCTCCGTGTCTGATTTTCACAGCAAGATGCGGAAACACGTCCCTCGTCTTTCAATCTAGTGAACTGCCATCGAGAAAACTGGTCCTGGGGCACCTGGGTGGCTCGACTGGTTAAGTGTCCAACTCTTGGTTTCAGCTCAGGTCATGATCTCACGGTTTGTGGGTTCGAGCCTCACATCGGGTTCCATGCTGGCAGTGTGGAGCCTGCTTGGAATTCATTCTCTCTCTCTCTCTCTCTCTCTCTGCTCCCACCTCGCCCACTGCTTGCTCACTTTCTCAAAATAAATAAGTAAACTTTATTTAAAAAAAATAAAGAAAAAGAAAATGTGGTTCTTTATTACACATTCTTGAGAAATTAGAAGTTCCACATAAATATTACAAAAAATAGACTTTCATCCCTTTACACAAGAATGCCTGATTTTTCCCATGTTGATGGAATACTTCTGGAAGCCTATATAGCACGTGCCTTTGTGTTCCCAAACCCAGGTCAGTGAACCTAGTTTACTCTTTTAAGGATTTTTGGCCTTTTTCCGTCTCTCAGCCTATGAAAACGATGCCCGCACCGAATGAGGCAGACAGTCTTACGTCCACTAACCCCGCCCCGGATCGGAGCTCCCGACTACTTCTCCCACTGCGGCCTCTCGACCTTGCCACGCGCCCCACGTAGCACCAGTTGAGGGGGGCTCCAAATCTCAAGGGCGTCTCCTTCCGAAACTGCTGTTCCTCCGGTTCCTCCACGAGAGGAGCGGCTGAAGGTGCTAGGAGGGTCTGCGCCCTTTGCAGACAGATCGTTTTGCTGTACAGGCGATGGAAGCCACCAAGCCAGGCTTTTATTTTACTGTGCACGGCACACACCACATACCGCGGGAGATGAGACACACATTCAAAACGATGTGCGTTTCGACCGCTGAAAGCTTTCACCATCCAAGTAAGTGAGGAGCCCCTTGGCAGCTACGTGTCCTTAACTATGTGACAATGCTTCACACCCCATGCACACATCTGTATCATTAAAGCAGATGAAGGGTTGAATTCCTCTGTCCCCACAATGTTCAGGACCCTTCTTGATGGGCGCAGAGAGAGCACTTAAGGCTAAAATTGCTGCATCCGATTTCAAAAGATCAAGCATCTGTTGGCATATGGCTATATTCCAACAGGACTCTAAGAATGCAGGCACTCCTGTTGGGCCCCTTCCACTTTGTGGTTGAGGCTTCCAGCATATAAAACACATAATCTACGAGGAAGGGGAGGGGCGGGGAGGGGAGCGGTCTGAGAGGGTTGTTT
>NW_026057577.1:138964115-139008989 GCF_023721935.1 Panthera uncia | reverse complement strand
CACGTGCAGGTTACGTCTCCCTATCTCTTCTTTGTCCCATAAACACATGCTCCTCTCTCCTCTGTCTTTCGGAACTTACAAGTGCGGGTATCTGTCCTCACCCGGTCTCATGAGTGGCAGGAAGAGACCGAGGAATGCGGGACCCTCGTCAGACCCTCTCCCGAGGAGAAGCAATCAGGGGACAGCCTCTGTGGCAGGAAGCCCACGGCAAAGAGGCCGAGGGGGGAGTCTGGGACGAGGTCCCAGGCTGGGAGCTGTAGCGTTAAACAGGGCTCCTGTCTCAGAAGTTGCCAGAGGGTGGGATAGATGAAGCGGAGCCTTAGGCACCAGAAACCTCAAGTTCCAGGAAAGCAATCCAGCATGAGGGCCGAAGGAAGGGGCCCGCGCAAGGCAATCATGCCGAGAGCAGAGCTGCCCTAACCAGGGGTCAGGTCCCAAAAGGACGAGTGGTGAGGCTAGGGTCATGCAGACCCACACAGTGACAGACAAGTCTGTTCCGTTCCCGTCCTCAAGAGCCCTTGGCCAAGCTCCAAGCTCCAAGCTCCAGGCAGGAGCTTTATAAACACCTCGTAGTACAGACGAGTAAGATGGGGGAAAGGCCCAAAGGTAACGACATTCCAGAAACTTTCCCCTCGTCGCTTGATTTTAAAGGAGTCCCGTCAGAGATGGGGGTTATGACATCTGACCTTTTAAAAAACATAAATTAAAAACCTGACACACGGGGGCGCCCGGGTGGCTCAGTCGGTTCAGCATCCGTCTTCGGCTCAGGTCAATGATCTCACACTCTGTGAGTTCGAGCCCCGCATCGGGCTCTGTGCTGACAGCTCAGAGCCTGGAGCCTGCTGCAGATTCTCTGTCTCCCTCTCTCTGCCCCTCCCCAGCTAGCTCGCTCTCTTTCTCTCTTTCAAAAATCAATAAACATTTAAAAAAAAAAAAAAACTGACACACAGATTAAATTATTAATGTAGAGCCCAAGAGAAGGTGGGTAGAGAAAAGCATGCTCACCTGGGATTTGTCTGCTCTGAGCATTTATCCCTTTAGAGCTGTCTACCCCATTTTATTTTTTTAAGTTTATTTGTTTATTTTGAGAGAGAGAGAGAGAGAGAGAGAGAGAGAGAGAGAGAGAATAACCCAGGCAGGCTCTGCACCATCAGCATAGAGCTCAATGTGGGGCTCGAACTCACAAACTGTGAGATCATGACCTGAGCGGAAATCAAGAGCTGGATGCTTAACCGACTGAGCCACCTAGGCATCCCTGTCTACCCCATTTTAATGGAGGATGGTAACGGCAGGGAAAAATATCTTACTGGGGTCTGGTGAAGTCCTCAGGCAGTAAGGGTGGTCCCCAAGGAGGAAAAAAGCTAAGTCCTTTTTCACACAAGACAGTAGACCTTCCCACCTGGAGAGGAGTCTGCTCCCCGACGACCTGTGTCACCTGCCACTCGGAAGAGAAAGCCAACAAATAAAAACAATGCAAGATCCAGAGTGTCGGAGAAGGCCCACGGGGGGTTCCTTCTCAACAACATGACTCACAGGAGGCCACCTATGGTAGACAGAAGAACGTGCCCCTCCCCCCCCCCCCAGACGTCCACGCAGAATCCCCAGGACCCGTGACTCTGCCGTATGCACAGGGCTGTGGGGACAGGATTCAGGCTGGAAACGCCAAGATAGGGAGAGGATCCAGGTGGCCCTAACTTCAGGAATCCTTGAACACTAGATGTCTTGGCTGCAGAGAGAGAAATGAGAAGAAAGGAGGGGAGAGTAGAAACACGTGAGGGGCTGGGTCTGCTGTTGCTGGCTCTGAAGGTGAAAGAAGGGGGCCCGCAGAGGCTAAGAGCAGCCCTGGCTGACAGCCAGCAAGACCACAGGGACCTCGGTCCTGGAACCACATACAGGACCAGAAGGAGCAGGGGACAGATCGCCCCCTAGAGCCTCCAGAAAGGATCACTGACCTTCCCACACCTGGGTTTTGGGCTGGCAAGACCCCAGCCGGACGACTGACCTACAGAACCAAAGGACAGCACCTGCTGTTTTAATGATGGCAATTTTTTATGGCAGCAATAGAAAACAGATACAGCACCCCGGCACAAGTAATTTTTTTTTCCTCTTAAAGACACAGCCAGGCATCACTCAGAGCTGGGAGAAAAGGCAGGAAAGTGGTGGTTTTTCTGGCAGGTGGTGGTTTTGTTTTGATGGGGCAGAGCCTGGCTTGTGTGGTCTCCACCCCAAACAGCTTCAGCGATAAGAAAATCAAGGTGGCTGCTTCATGATAATACAATGATCCAAGTCTCACAAGGCAGGCGCAGGAGGGCAGTATTAATTGAAATGACCTGCAAACTGACGTACAAAAATCCTGTGTTTTTCCCTCGGAGCAAAGGACAAAGGGGTGCCTGGGTGGCTCAGCTGGTTAAGCGTCTGAGTCTTGGTTTTGGCTCACGTCACGACTTCGTGGTTTGTGAGTTTGAGCCCCACGTCGGGCTCCGGGCTGACAGCGTGGAACCCGCTTTGGATTCTCTCTCTCCCTCTCTCTCTCTCTACCCCTCCCTTACGCTCTCTCAAGATAAATAAATAAGCTTAAAAAAAAAAAAGGCGGGGGCGGGGGGGAGGAAAAGTTGTTCATTGTAGGAATAAAGCCAATATCCTATTCATAGGCTTTAGTGGGCAATTCAGCTATCAGGTTTAATATCCTCATCATCATGAAAAGAGGGGGAGGAAAACTTAAAAAAAATTTTTTTAATGTTTATTTAGTTTTGAGAGAGAGACAGAGAGCCAGAGTGCAAGCTGGGGAGGGGCAGAGAGAGAGGGAGACACAGAATCGGAAGCAGGTTCCAGGCTCTGAGCCGTCAGCACGGAGCCCGATGTGGGGCTCGAACCCACGAACTGTGAGACCATGACCCGAGCCGAAGGCAAACGCTTAACCAACTGAGCCACCCAGGCGCCCCTAGGAAAACTTTTTTAAAGACTCTGCCTTTTAAACCCTTTTGGTAGTTTTTTCCCCCTTCCAATTGGATTTTTCCTGACTATTGAACGTAGAGTAAGACCTCGTATCTAAAGACAGAAGAGTTTGAGTCCCGAAATACCTACAAGATGCACACACCGATAAAGAACTTTGAAATCTATCCTCACATTTTCTCATCAACTAGAATGTTATTTCTAATACGTCTGGCATTTATTTTGCAAACATTGATTACACAGCTACCAGGTGCCTGGCAATGTCCTTGGCTCAAGAAAGACAAAATAAGTCCTTGACAAACCGAGCAAGGAAACTGCTATGACGGGACAGTGTCAAATACTTACTCCTAAAGGCACAGGGGTGGTGACCTGGACACATGTAGTGGCTACTCCCTGGGAAGAAGGGAGTTTGCTGGTCAGCTGGAGATTTTTTTTTTTTTTTTTTTTTAACGTTTATTTATTTTTGAGACAGAGAGAGACAGAGCATGAACAGGGGAGGGGCAGAGAGAAAGGGAGGCACAGAATCCGAAACAGGCTCCAGGCTCTGAGCGGTCAGCACAGAGCCTGACGCGGGGCTCGAACTCACGAACTGCGAGATCATGACCTGAGCTGAAGTTGGACGCTTAACCGACTGAGCCACCCAGGCGCCCCTGGAGACTCTTGACATGGGGACCGAACAGAGCTTTGCCGGCACGCGCACAGCACAGAGCAGGCAGCCATTCACGTAAACACGAAGGAATGTTACCTTTCCTGAAGAACATACGGAAACTACTATAATCTGAAGACTGAGCATAAGCAAGCTCAGCCAGTCAGAGGACGAGAACACCACAGCATTTCTCTAGATCAGGCTGTTTAAAACCACGTGGCGAACGTCAGGTCAATCTGGCAAGCATGAAACTCACTATGTAAAAAGCAGAGGAAAATTAAGCAGTAAACCTGCACATAACAGATTCCTCCTCCTTTCCCAGCCCTCCTCCCCCTTTCTAAGGGTAAATAAATAAACTGGAGGAACATGGATACCACGCAGGCCCGTCTTGAGTTTCCGTTAGCACCTGCTGGCTTGCTGTGAAGGCTGACGCTACTCATCAAAATCACAAATATATTGGCAAAATTAACCGTAACTGCTAAAGAACAAAAATTACTAAAAGATCGAGAGTTTTTACAATACTAAAACTTGAGGTTTTTAGGGACAAACCTGTACAAATTTGAACTTGACAAGAAGAAAAGAAAACCCACGTGTCAAGAGTTGCCCCCTTTATTATCAAGAGTTGGAAACAGGCAGATGAAAAAAAAGATAAAATCTGCAGGCTCACCTGAACAGTTAAACTAATCTCCGTACTCTAATTCCAAAAAGTACGTATCACGGAAATGACTTTTTGAAATGATTTCTAAATACTACTTTCATTAACACTGATCTGGACCGCGAACAGAATGCGCTCGTAAAAAGAGGTCAGATCACCTCTTTCCAATAGAAAGTAACGATCAAGGCAAGAAACGCGAGAACACGATTTCTCGAGCCACGTTTCCAGTTTGGCGAAACACCCGGAGACACAGTCTGACTTCGATTAACTGGAGGTTCTCAAAAGGCCAGAAAACACCCTCGGAAAACAAAAATTAACATTCACTCAAACCTGAGGGATTTTTACAGAGACTTAAAGTTGGAACTTACGTATATTTGATTTCTCTTATATCGCCGGTACAAGTTGTGCATGATGGAGCCCCCGTGGAGCTCCGTCAAGGTGGCCATGTCATCGACGCCCTCTTCGCTCACGGGGTGCATGGCGGTGACCTTCTGGTGGGTAATTGTGCTCTGCTTGTAAGTGAACACCTGGGAGCAGAATGAATTCAGTTGTTTAGTTATCGGCGGTGAATGCTCTCCGCAGACATCTCCCACCTTAAAATACGATCCCAGTACCAGTTTTAGCAACAAGAGCCTGAATTGGCCAAGAAAAAGTACACTGCAGAGAACTTTTTCATTTTCTCTGTGCACCTATCTATTTTTAGAGGAAGCAATCATTTGACAATTGCTATTAGATATTCCTAAAAGACATTATTAGCTCAAGTACTAGCCATCCCTTGGAGGACACAGAAATCATAAATGCACAGTTCACTTCTCTGCAGATTTCTCCTGTTGCCATACATCAGTAAGGGTTAGGACCCTGGGTAGGGTAGGATCCCAGGGTTAGGACCCTGGCTAACCAAACTTTTAGAAAATAATTTGGCTTCCCTGCATAATGTTTCCCATGGGATCATACAGCATATCTCAAAACTTCATCATAAAAGCTCTTCAATTTAAGTGTTACATAAATTCACCCTGGCAGTCTCCACGTTTGTTCAAAGAGTGGAACGCACCTTCCCAGGAATGTTCAAAAAGATGTCCTTGGACCCTATCTCCTCTCCACCAGGATATGTAGCAAACAAACGCCTTCTCAGATTTAAAATAAAACTGGTGTGTTTGTCTATCTTGCTCAAAATTCCAAACACCATTGATGAGTGCCGCAGACACGCGGTAGGTAGCATGTGCATGACAGAATTCTGGTATTTTAAGACTGATGACTGAATTTCCATGCATTTCTGAAATGCTTTTGTGCCACTGATTTGATTTAGGACTTAACCATGTTGGGGCACCTGGCTGGCTGGCTCAGTTGGTAGAGGACGCGAGTCTTGATCTTGGGATTTTAAGTTCGAGCTCCATGATGTAGAGATTACTTAAAAATAGAATCTTACAAAAAAAAAAAAAAAAAAAGGACTAACCATATTAAGTCAGCTCCCGTCTGATGATTAAAGTTTGGCCAGCTTTACATATAAACTCACGTACATAACAAAATCATTTGATTATGGTGTCTACTCCATAATTATTCATTTTATACTTTTATAATACTCATCCTTTAAAGACATGAATATATAAAAAGGACCTAAGTAACGTGAAAAATGCACAGTCTTCACAGGCACACGTACTTCACATGTGCACATGCACAAAACGACTTTCTGGAAGAGTGTCTGCAGAACTTCCTGACCGGGGAATTCTATTTTTAAATATCAACCAGATGCCTACATGGCAACAAATAGTATGTTATTGCAAAAGAGAATGACACACGAAGGAAAGCAAAAGTACCAATCCAATGGTTTCCAGTAGCCATGAAAAAGGGCATGTTTTATTTTTTCTAGAGAAAAAAATAAAACTTCAGCCGTGGCATTTCTGCCACACGAACCACAAAAGTTGGTCAAAACCAGTCCTGAGAAAGTGCTGGAGGCCAGGGCAGACACCGGAACCATCCTTTCTCAGGACGAGCCACTCTCCCCAGCTGCTTCCTGGAGGCACATCTACCAGGAGATGCTCCAGCCCCAGCGGCCCCACCTCCCGGCAAGGAAGCCAACCCCCACCTCACCCCCTGCCACGGAGGCACCCACAGGGCAGGCCAGGCCTGGGGCCCTCGTGGGGAGTGCAGGGTGGGGTATGCCACGGCCAAGATAACAGGTATTAAAGAAAACGCACAGGGACATTCAAGAGTGGAGGCATGCTTCTAAGACACTGACTTTCCATCCTAACTCATGGAGGAACACTGAAGGAACAGAGATTTAGGTCAAATGTAGAAGTCGTCTTGGGGCAATCTGGAAAATCCCAGAAGTGAACGGCTAAAAAAAAAAAAACCCTCTGCCCTTCCCCAGCTTTGCCCCATGCCAACGATGCTAATCCAGGCGGGTTTTCTGGAAACACTAACCATTGGGCTGGCACTGGGGTCTTCACCTGCAGTGACTGTGACGGTGGGGGGAGGAAGCAGAACTTGTCTGGCCCCGTGAGCTCCCAGCCAGCTGAGGAGGGCAGAAAAGAGTCCCCGTGTCCCCTCTCTGCTCCCAGAGCACACGGGAGGCGGCTCTTCTCAGTCTGCTTGCTCAAAGCTGTGAGCTGCTTGCTCACAGCAGGCGGGGTGGCTGCCCCAGGTTCCCAGGAAAATGTGCCCACAGGAAAGACGACAAGGCACCAGAGCGGGCGCGACAGGCTCCCGCTCAAACTCCCCCAAGACTCACCATCGGCAAGTCCCTCCCAAGGTGGAAACAGCCCTACCTGCTGCTTGAGTATGCTGAGAATTCCAGAATGTGAGGACAGAAATGTTTTAGAATACGGACATGTCATCTGAATTTCTATGGAGTCTGCCTTTTGGAAATAATCATATACAGCCCACAACACTTAGACACTAAGTGTTTATATATGTGTCTCTATACCTAAAACTAAATACTCATGTCATCTGTAAACATTTCATTGTCTTTTTTTAATGCCCTGGGAGCAGCAAGACAATGCGTGAGCCAAAATACAGAGGGGGGCACACGGGCACTGACAGAAATGGCTACACACTGTAGAGTTCCCACCTTCATACGTTTATTCGTCTTCAGGTTTTCAGGAGCATGCTGTGTGTAGAACGGGGACACATGCAGTGGGAAAATCCAGAGAACTAGGCCAATCCTTCCCATGGCCTCAAGAAGACAGAATCAAGATGGCAGGTAATAGTTACATAAATAAGAGGGGCGCCTGGGTGGCTCAGTCAGTTAAGCGCCTGATTTCGGCTCAGGTTGCGATCCCGTGGTTTGTGGGTTCAAGCCCCGCATTGGGCTCTGCGTCGACGGCTCCGAGCCTGGAGCCTGCTTCGGATACTGTGTCTCCCTCTCTCTCTGCCCCTCCCCCACTCACATTCTATGTCTCTCTCTCTCTCTCTCTCAAAAATAAATCAACATTAAAAAAAAATCAAATAGCTACATAAATAAGAGACGACGAACAGGAAAAAAAAAAAAAAAGACCAAAACATTATGCTAACTGCAGCTGCTCAAAACACTGATTACTCCCAGAAAAGTAGGATATGTAGAAAATGTATTTGTGAAGGAAAGGCAAGGATAACCACCCCTTCAGAGATGGGCTAATATCTGTAAAGATTCTAGAATGGTGCGTGGGGCACTGTAGATGCTAAATAAGTGGCTGAGAAATTAAGGAAATGCATTCATTCGAGCAAATATTTACTGGTGCGGTCTAAGCCCTGGGAATATGGCTTACATTCCAACAAGGGGAAGAAAATAAAACCAAATATACACGTAACTATCACACATGGTCATGAATCTTTTTTTTTTTTAATTTTTTTTAAACATTTATTTATTTTTGAGACAGAGAGAGACAGACATGAAGCAGGGAGGGTCAGAGAGAGAGGGAGACACAGAATCTGAGACAGGCTCCAGGCTCCGAGCTGTCAGCACAGAGCCCGACGCGCGGCTCGAACTCACGGACCGCGAGATCATGACCTGAGCCGAAGTTGGACGCTTAACCGACTGAGCCACCCAGGCGCCCCAAATCTTTATGAAGACATAAATCAGGGTATAGGGACCAAGTACCACCAAGGCTTACTTAATGCTAAATATGTGAGGACAGCCTCACTGACAGGGTCTCTACATTGATGTTACCCTAAGGAGGTAAGGGATGGGATCCGCCCCCTGCACTCAGTGTGTTAATGTGCACTGGACGAATTAACACCTGATTTAATCTAGAAAGATTTCAAAGGATTCATGACACCCACAGTCTTAGTCAAGAATTTTTTTTTTTTAATTTTTTTTTTCAACATTTTTTATTTATTTTTGGGACAGAGAGAGACAGAGCATGAACGGGGGAGGGGCAGAGAGAGAGGGAGACACAGAATCAGAAACAGGCTCCAGGCTCCGAGCCATCAGCCCAGAGCCTGACGCGGGGCTCGAACTCACGGACCGCGAGATCGTGACCTGGCTGAAGTCGGACGCTTAACCGACTGCGCCACCCAGGCGCCCCTTAGTCAAGAATTTTTAAGGAGAGTCCCTTGAAGCATCAAAAGTCACGGCTACGTGCGACAATTAAGAGGGTATTAGTTGCACGAGATTATTCCCAAATAGCAGGAGAACTCTAGGTTTACAGAACGGGATTATTTTTACAGGAATTTTTTTGGGAACAAACAGCCAGAATACCAAAATGTATTCCTAAAAATCCAATTCAGAATAAACGGACTTCCTCCAACGGAGCATATACTAGGAGAAAGGTGGTAAGGTTAAGAAATGGAACAAAATATGGAAAGATTAATAGACAGGAAACCAATTTAGAGAAAATGCAGCCTCAGAACAAACAGCTCCTGTTATAGAAATACAAGCCGCGGGTCACAGGACAGGCTGGATTAAGCATGGGAGAACAAAGGAAACCAATCAACATGATTGGAAAAACAACTCAGAAGGCTTGCCTAACGCTGGGTCTGCTTCCACACGAAGAATCACAAGGTCTGAAGTCAATTAAGTAAAACATAGCTGAGCTATTATCCATTTTTACCTTGAAAAGTTTTTAAAGTTTTATTTATTGAAGTCATCTCTGCACCCAACGTGGGGCTCAAACTCACAACCCAGAGATCAGGAGTCCCACGCTCTTCTGACTGAGCCAGCCAGGCATCCCGATCTACTTTTAACCTTAGCATAGCACTTACATTGCAAGGAAACTCGCAGCACGTGAATGCAAGAGTCTCCATAACACAAAGTTATGTATATGTGGGTATATGTATACACACACACACACCTCTCTTATTGCAAGTCATTAGAAGCCCCAGTCATTACATTTAGCTTTTCTAATCAAAGAGAAAGGAAAAAGAAAGTAATCCTGTCATGTCCTCCCCTGATGGGCAGATGGGGTAGAGGGTGTTCTCAATCTGGGGAACCTCATCTCACTACATCCTAGAATTTCCGCTAGAGTATTTTTTTTAATGTTTATTTTTGAGAGAGAGAGAGAGAACATGAGCAGAGGAAGAGAGAGGGAGACAGAGGATCCGAAGCGAGCTCCACGCCGACAGCACAGAGCACAACGTGGGGCTCGAACTCATGAACCGCCAGATCGTGACCTGAGCCAAAGTCAGACGTTTTAACTGACTGAGCCACCCAGGCGCTCCCTCAGCTAGAGTGGTTCTGAATTCAGCACCCCTCCTCCACCCACGGAACACGCGGCCCTATCTGCAAACAGTTTTGATGGCCAGAAACACCACAGGATTATTCAGGCCAAATGTCAAGAGGGCCAGGTGGAGATACCCTGGTCTAGAATGGCCAACCCACCAGGGGTCTACACAGATCCTAGAAAAAAAATGATGCGAATGAGCCAAGGCCTATGAACAAAACCTTTCATCAAATATAAAAACGTTTTGGAAGCAAAGACAGAAAAACACTGAATAGGGTTCATCAAAGAGCATGACACTATTCTGCAATTTCGTTTTTGGCTCTTTGTTATTTGTCTTAAGTTAAGAAGGGTAGGGGTGAAAATAACGACAGTTTCTAGGCATTGGGGTTTGCTTATATTTGTGTTCCCTTGTTCTGTATGTGTTCGTACAGATATGATCTACCTGTACCGTATCATGATCAGATGCTCATGGGCCAGCTCTTTCTTGTTCCTACCCCGTCCAGGGCGGCCCTCCCGTGTCGGGGCCACGTGCATCCCGCTACCTTCCTTGAGGCCTCAGCCCCAAGGTGATCCTCTCAGAAGACGCCGACGAGGTCAAGGGCACCATGTCGGATTCCTCTTTATTCTGCTGCGGGTACTCTCTTTCTAGCTCCCGGGACAACCTGTAATCGCTTATTATCTCACGTGTTCAAAAACCTCCTGTGGGTCCCCCACTCTAGGACCTCAGGTCAGTCTCTTTTAACTCATTTGACCGCAACCTAAAGGTTTTATTCCATGAACTACCACACGCACAGTTTCATAAAACACTTGTCGCGATGGTTGACGCACCTCAATCCTTTCTACTCTGTTTCTTTTAAACGCCGGCTGTGACCCCGTAAACTGATTTCACGTCTGTTGTGGGTTGCGAACTATGGTCTGAAAGCTCCACGAAGGCAAGGAGCATGCCCACCTCGTTCCCCAGTGCCAGCCATGGCCTACTACACGGACTCAGTAAACACGGCATAAACACAGAGTAAGTGGTCCTCGCTTTCAAAACGATTATAACATGGGGCGCCTGCGTGGCTCAGCGGGCGGAGCGTCCGACTTCGGCTCAGGTCATGATCTCGCGGTCTGTGAGTTCGAGCCCCGCGTCGGACTCTGTGCTGACAGCTCAGAGCCTGGAGCCTGCTTTGGATTCTGTGTCTCCGTCTCTCTCTGCCCCTCCCCCACTCATGCTCTGTCTGTCTCTGTCTCTCTCTCTGTCAAAAATAAACATTAAAAAAAAAAATTCAAAATGATTATAACATGAAAGGAGAGGCAAGGTGGGGTAATGACCAAAACATGGCCTTAGACACCTGGAGGCAGATCCAGCTGGATTCATTTCTGCTGGATCTGGGCTTCCGATCCTTTCAGGAAAGTGAGCAAGGTTCTTGCACCTGCTCTGGCCCATGATTTTTTTCCACCTGCAAAGTAAGAACGGTAATAGCAATACCCAACTTGGAATTATCATGAAAGCTAAGGAATGTAGGTAAAAGTCACAGGGACTGGCACAAACAAGGGCTCCACAAACGGCACCTATCCCCAAGAGGGGGGCGTAACGCAAGGAAGAACAGAGAACGTTCTAAAAGGAAATGAATCAATTGTCCTTGCACAGAGGAGCCCAGACTCCTTAGACTTGAGCCTGGAGACTAGCTGTGTGAACAAGGCAATGAGCAAAAGGGAGGGGTACACATTCAGTTCTACAAACTTCAGGACAATCTCAACTTGTACGTTATCTGATGAAAAACCAACATATACCTTCTTCTGTTTCGATTCCCTTCGCCCAAATCCGGTTGGCCTTGTTTGAGTTTTCTCTGGATTCGACCTCGCTTCTGGCGGTGCCTCTCTTAATTCAGTTTCCTACTTTCTTTCATGTATTGACTCATCAACTCATGACTAAAAGGATGATCAATGATAGAGGTTAGGACTTCTGCCTCCTGACCTGTGGCTAAATTGAGCAATCGTGGCAACCAAAAACGAGCTTTCTCATGGCCAGCCCCTCTGACTCAAGGCTCTCGGTGGCGACGGATGCCCTTAGGCGCACTGTGGAGTCTAAGAGGAAGTGGCCTCCTGTTTTTGCTGCTGCCGTGGGAGCCTGCAGAAAGCAGACGGGGCACAAAAATGTAAAGTCCACTAGAAAGTTCCACGGAAATCTCATCAAAAGTAAAAGTACTCTCCCAGAGTGCAGGGAGGAAATGGCCACGGTCCCTTGCGTTCAGCTCCCATTCATCAGAGACTTAGCATTTTAGTGACACGGCACAGGGGGTGAAAATCATCTTTACGTAAGGGTTTGGTGACTAGAATCTGCCCTGGGTGAGCTTCTGGATACCCGACGACTAAATACAGATAAAAGAAAGATTGAGATTTTCTTTTTCAGAGATTCAAATAGTTTGTGAGACGAAGCCATGTTTTAGATGTTCAGGTGATTTATTTTGAGAGAGAAAGAGGGAGCGAGGGAGGGGCAGAGGGAGAGGGAGACAGAGAATCCCCAGTAGGCTCTGCGCTGGTTAGATGCTGGGTGATGCAGGGCTCGAACCCATAAACCATGAGATCATGACCTGAGCCAAAATCGGGAGTCAGACACTAAATTGACTGAGCCACCCAGGCGCCACTGATTAAGCCATTTAAATTGTCATCAAGTTTTCAGTGCCTGACGCCACAGGGTGCATGGCATCTGGGTCAAAACCAGCGTAAGGGAAAAGGTTGGGCACAGGCACAGGGCACTTAGTGACGGCCGGCCGTGTGCACCAGGCACACTGAGGATATGCCCTCATGTGATCCGAGGCAGAGGAGGCCACACTGTTGCTCAGTCTTTTGGAGGATGAGTTCACAAAGGATCAGAGAAGCTAGGGAACTTGCCCAAAGGCACACAGCACAGCTAGCATTTGATTCCTTGGGACTGTGGAAAAGCACACACGGTGCAGCCAGACCTGGGGGGGTCACCAGTTCAGGGATAGCATTTTGCATTCCAGCTCTGCCACTGACTGGCTGTGAACCCTGGGCATTTATTCCTCTATGTTTCACTTCTTTACCATTTCTAGTTCCCTCGGTTGCCATTTGTGGCAGGCTGTGAGCTGGCCCCTGGGAAAACAAGGGTGATCCTGGGAATACAATAAACGGCCTGTGGTTCAAAGAGTCTCCCGATCACCAAGAAATGAGAAAAAAGAGCCATTTCCACCGTGTGGTGGGGGCCAGCGCAGAGGAAATTCCCGGGGTATGGTGGGGACCAGCCACGTGGGACAGGCCGCGGCCAGGGAAGAGCAGAGACAAAGGCCAGACAGTGCAGGGCACCCGCGGAGTGGGGCGTGACGGGGGCAGGGTGTGGGGGGCCTCCTGTGCCCTGCAGTGACGCTTGGCCTCTGACCTGAGGTGGGGGTTGACACGTCTCCACTTATTATTCATCATCACAGACAGCTGATGTCAAACATGACCCCGCGATCGCTCTTCTAGAGAAACAGAGAAGAGAGCTCACTACAAAATGTAATTCAATGAGTCCAACTTTCCAGAAACCCCGCAGGAAAGCGATGCCTAAATCACTTCAGGCGTAATCACTACAATCACTGTTGTCCCCAAAGTGGAGGGTTTCTTCCTGGGGCCCCTGGGGGGCTCAGTTGGTTAAGCACCAGACTCTTGATTTGGGCTCAGGTCATGACCTCAGGGTTGTGAGATCAAGCCTCTGCTGCCAGTGGAGCCTGCTTAGGAGTGTCCTTCTCTCCCTCTCTGTCCCTCCTCCCCTCCTCATGTGCACGCTCTCCCTCGCTAAAACAAAATTAAAAAAACACTTTCTTAATTGGAGAGTTTCCAGGCACCTAGGTGGCTCAGTCGGTTAAGTGTCTTTTTTTTTTTAAACGTTTATTCTTGAGAGAGAAAGAGCATGAGCGGGGTAGGGGCAGAGAGAAAGGGAGACACAGAATCCGAAGCAGGCTCCAGGCTCCGAGCTGTCAGCACAGAGCCGGACGCGGGGCTCGAACTCACAGACTGAGGGATCATGACCTGAGCTGAAGTCGGACGCTTAACTGACTGAGCCACCCAGGTGTCCCAAGCATTTGACTCACGATCTAGGCTCAGCTCAGGATCTCACTGTTTGTGAGATCGAGCCCTGCGTGGGGCTCTGGGCTGACAGTATGGAGCCTGCTTGGGATTCTCTCCCCCTCCCCTCAAAATAAACAAACAAACTTAAATAAAAATTGGAGGCTTTCTTTCTGCCTTCCTGTGCGCAAATAACACACGACCAAAAGCATCAGCAATGATACACACAACACAACAAGGACAGGAAGCTTCGGCGGGTCACTGAGCACGAGACTTTCTGAGGATACTCGAGACTTCACAGGCAGACCAAGAAGATTATGAATCTGAATAGTCTCATGGCATCTAGGTGGCTCAGTCAGGTGAGCGTCGGACTTCAGCTCAGGTCATGATCTCACGGTTCACGAGCTCGAGCCCCACTTCAGGCTCTCTACTGTCAGTGCAGAGCCTCTGTCCTCCTCCTCTCTGTCCCTCCCCCGCTTGCTTGCACACACACTCTCTCTCTCTCAAAAATAAAATAAATTTAAGCGTCTGAGAAGTGTAAAACAGCAGGAAGCTAACCTGTGGACACGACATCGGCCAGCGGAGAAGCAGAGCCCTACCACACGATGAGCGGTGCAAAATCAACTACCTCGTTCGCATGGGCAGCTGCCCCCAGCCTGGAAGGTCTAGGTGATGCCCTGGCCCTGATCTCTGCTGGTGAACTTGAGAGAAAAAAGTTAACTGTTATAGTGAGTTGGCAGAGTCGGGAGGAATGACTATCACGCTCACACACATTAAAGAACATACTAGTGCTTGCGAGTTAAGGAAATTAAATGGAAAAGAAGAAATCGGAACTTATAGGCAACATTTAGGAATGGTGATTTTACAGAATTATGGACAGATTTCTTTTAAATGCGAAACTGTACTGCTTTTTTATTCATAAAAGAAGTTTTAGGAAAATCTGCCTGAAAAAAAAATTACACTTGGTCCCAAGCTGTGCTAGGAAGTGTCTTGAAAGCTCTCTTGTATATATCACAAGATGGTCATGCCCCTTAAGCCAGTCTTTCCATGTTTGAAGGATTTAGAAAGAAAAAGATGGCTTTATACAGATTTTTTTGATGTTTATTTTTGAGACAGAGAGAAAGAGAGAGAGCGGGTGGATGCTAAAGCAGCAGAAGGGTGCGGGGGGGCGGGGGGGAGGGCAGACAGAGGATCCATAGCAGGCTCTATGCTGACAGTAGAGAGCCCAATGCAGGGCTCAAACCCATGAACTATGAGATCATGACCTGAGCTGAAGTCAGCCACTGACCCAACTAGGCCACCCAGGCGCCCCAAATATTTTTTCATTACAATCATACTAACTTAATTTATGACAAAATTATACTAGGCACACACATAATATAATCCTATGTTTATTTTTTTAAATGCATGCACATAGATACACACACACACACACACACACACACACACCAGCAACTCTGTGCCCACAGATACACACACACACACACACACACAAGCAACTGTATTCTTGGGCATTCCTTCTATATAACTGAAAACTTACATTTGCACAAAAACATGCACACAAGCATTCATAGCAGCTTTTTGTGTAAAAGGCAAAAGCTGAAAAAGCCAGTCCCAGAAGGTTACACAGGCTACGATCCCACTTACAGAATATTCTTGAAATGACAAAATTATAGAGAATGAAGGGCAAATTGGTGGATGCCACAAGTTGTGAAGGGAGTGGGGGCAAGAGGGTAATGGGTGTAGCTATAAAGGGGCCACATGCCGGGTCCCAGTGTTGATGGAAAGGTTCTGCATCTCGACTCTATGTCAAGACCCTGATTGCGCTATGTGCTTGAGTTTTGCAAGATGTTATCATCGAGAAAGAGTAGGTAAAGGGTATATGGAATCATTCTGTATTATTGCTCACAAATGCATGTGGAGCTACAGTAATCTCAAAACAAAAAGTTTCATTACCAAAAAGTATAAAAATATATGCAAAAAGGCTAGAAGAAAATATATCAGAACTCCAATAATGGATCACAAGCTTGTAGGTGTTTTCACTTTGTTTTTTATACTTTTCTATCACTCTTTTCCTATTTGCTAAAAGCTTAAAACATTTCTAGCCTTAAAAAAAACAAATCAGTCCAGGGGCACCCAGGTGGTTCAGTTGGTTAAGCATACAACTTCAGCCCAGGCCATGATCTCATGGTTCGGGAGTTCGAGCCCCGAGTCGGGCTCTGTGCTGACAGCTCAGAGCCTGGAGCCTGCTTCAGATTCTGTGTCTCCCTCTCTCTCGGCCCCTCCCCTGCTTGTGCTCTGTTTCTCTCTCTCTCTTTCAAAACTAAACATTTAAAAAAGTTTTTTCAAAAAATCAGCCCAATCAAAAATCACTATCAGTGAACATATCTGGATACATATAACTGATTCAATTAATTTAAACAGTGACTATTATAGAGCTATTTTCCCCAAATAACAAAAACGAAATGAAATAATACCCTCGCAAGAGTCACCAGCAATTAGAAGGAGTATAGGGGCTTCTCCTCTAATCCACTTGTAATAAGCATGATAAGTTTCAGCCCAGAGAAACCACAAAGCAAGAGGCAGGTATGGGACAAAAGCCTACAGAGCCCAGGTTCTTGGTCCCGTGCTCCTGAGACAACTGGTCCACCAACTTTTGCTTCTGAGGCTCCTTACTCCTGGTCCTAACGTCCTGATCCTTGCTCTAATTTTGTGTATTCCTTTTGGTCCCTCTCTTGCAAGTCAGAAGCCCAGACTCTGATAGCATGAACTTGAATTCTGGTATCGAAGCTCCATTCCTAGAATTCCAAACCATTTTGACGTTTCAAAAGCACCTCTACACACACACACACACACACACACACAGACCTCCACAACTTACCCTCATCTCTTCATCAAGAATGACACCTTTGGCACCTGCTGCCCAAGCTAGAAATTGGAGTCAACCTCAAAACCCCTCCCTACTGCTGACCATGTCTTCTTTGCAAGTCCTAGGTCAGGTGATCAACACTGTCCAGAACCCATCTGCTCTCCTCTTCCTCTGCCTGCCTCACATTTTTCATCCAACCCCTACAACTACTTCCTAATAAGTTCCTCTGCCTCCGATATCTCATGGCGTGAATCTAACGGTCCTCAAATTAGAGTCCAAGAAACATTTTTTTAATGTGGAGTTTTAATTTTAATGACTAAAAACGTTTTCTACTAGTTTTAAAGATAAGTTTTCTTGGCCGTGAGAACTGTGAATTCAAAGAAATTTTCAGAGATAAAATTTTGGTTTCTTACACTGGTGTTTCCCAAACTGGGACCAACTAGGATCTTTTAGCGGATTCCATACAAGCCTGAACAGCACAGACCCAGAGGGCTTTGAACCCAGTCTGCTTCCCATCAGCTAAGCAATCTTAACCTTCTCCGGTTACACCACATGCTAGCCCTCAGTTTCATCATCTATAAAATAAGGATGATAATACCTACACGTCAGAGTGGTAGTGAGATCAGAGTAAGATAATGCACAATAGGAATTTAGCACAGCTCTTGGTACTGAGCAAGCAACTCAAATATTTCACTGTTAGCCGTGTTACTGTTACCAGTGACATGCATTGACTGGAATTCTCACAATTTGTTCCCAGTCACTTCCAAGATGAAGAAAAATCTCCTTATGTGGGTGGATTCCCTACAATGCTTTCCTGAGGGGCCCCCACTACTGCTCCTACCAAACTGACTCCAGGATTACAGACCGACTTAGAGTTTCCCACCCCCTCTTTCCAACCCCTCACCATGTTCCATACTCCATGAACTGTCCTGGGATCTGTCCTGCATTCCTCCAGATGACCCGTCTTCCAAGCCTCCACCACCACGCCCAGCCTGGCAGGAGTGCCCTTCTTTCCCACAGCACCTTGGACAGAACCTCTCCTGTCACTTAACCACACTAAGCTATCTTACCCTCTGTCTTATCTCTGCCGAGGGACCAGGACTGGCAGAACTTTCAGGCTCCTGTGTGGAAGCGGTGATTTCCTGGGGCCCCATGATGAAGATCTGTGGCTGTAGGTGGGCTGGTGGGGAGGAGGGCGAGACCAAATGGGGATGCCACAGTAGTCATGGATGCACTATCATCCTCATACTGGACCAGTCCGTGAGGACCTGGGCTGTATCTCGCGAAGACGTCTGAGTCCTCCTTGCCTCGTCAAACATCTGGCACCAGTAGCTGCTTACCAACTGTCTGCCAAGGTGATGAGCACCAGCTTCCTTCTGTGGTGCTGAGATCATATACTTAGCACCCTGCACTGGTCATCTAAAACCGAACTCCAAAGGCTGAGCTGTAAATCAACGTTTTCCATTCACTGGCTGCTTTGAAACAGCCTTAAACTGAACAACAGTAATTCCTTGGCTGTTCTTAAGTGAAATGAAAAAAGACTTGGTCTTTGAGCCAAGTACGTGTCCATCTCAGAGTTCAAAAAGAGTCTAAATAATTTTTATAAATCTTAACTTTAAGCATTATGTGTTTTGCATGCCACTCATTTCCAAGTGTCAAATAAGAAGAGACTCAAGTTATTTATGAATGCAGTGAACAAACCCAGATTCAGAATGACTCCCGATTGAAGCCAGAAGTCAGTTTGGCTACATATGTACAAAGAAGTCTGCTGGACTCGAACCTATGGTCCAAGAAGTAGGAGAAAACAGCACCCAGCTAATAGGAAAGGCCAGAAACACAGCACAACAGATCAGAACATGGATGAGCTCCCACACTTCCCCTGTGGGCCAACCCCCCACCCCAGCCCCCTGCCAAGAAAATCTCTAGAAATGGCAGAGAACCCTATTGGAACTACTGGACAGACGAAAAAGAGGCAGAAGGCCTGAAAGACAACAGACTGAAAAAAATAATAGGCTACTAAGTGAAGACAGAAAAGATCTCTTTACAAAATTATATTTAATGAAAAGTAAAACACGAAGTACTAAGATACTCTTGCTAGGATACGGACCATGAGCAAAATAAGGGGGCTAAAAAGAATACTGCTGGTCTTTCCCTAAAAAGGTGCCAGCAAGAAATTGTTTCTCCGCAAATGTCTATGAACACAAAGGACATAAAAGCCCGGCATGCCTTCTGCTGGAAATCTGGCCCGGATATCTAAAAGCCAGAGTCACCAAGCTTTAGAAACTTATGGGAATCTGGTTGGAATCTTAATCTTGACAGCCGAGGTCACGAGGAGAAACATGGCCATGTTTTTGTCAATATCATCCTCCTCCTGTTAGCTTTCCCAAAAAGGGAGTTAGGAGAGCCTTCTTTTCCGGTGATCGATACCCGTATGATAAGCCTGCCTCCCTTCACATTTCGGCTTTAGAATGTGACAGAGTCAAAACGCAGTATAAAGACAAAGGGGCCCCTACAGCGTCTCTGCCACCACCAAATGGTCCCTATTCCCACCAGAGAGCAGCTCCTCCTCCCGGGATGTAGACCCAACACTATAAGCTTCACTCCCCACTTTTACGTCCAAACTCTCACACCCACACCTGCTCTCAGGCGTCAGCTACCAATGTTGTTTGTTCCGCCTCCATCTGCTTTCCAGGGACAAAGATCAAAGATCCTGGAGAAGACGGAAACCAGCAACTGAGCGACCCCACGCACACGACACGAGCAGACTGATGAAGAAAGTGATGATGGAAATGTACCAGGGGACGGCCGCCCACCTTGCGGGCGTCCGAAAACCGAGGAAGCTGCATCAAACTCAGAGTAGTCCGCTCCCTCTCTCCGAAGATTTGCGTTAGAAATGAATTCATCCACATTCTTATCATTCTCTATATTTTTAAGTAATGTTTTAATGCTATCTTACTCCCTCGATAGCTAGTAATAGAGGCTACCATCAAGAGGACGGGAGTCAATGCAATGCCCGACGGAATGGAAAATGACGCAGCTGCTTTGGGAAGCGGTCTGCCCGCTCCCTCCAAGGGGAAACCTAACGTTACCATACGTGCCGGCAATTCCACTCCTAGATGTATACCCAAGAGAGGTTAAATCAAGTCCAGGCAAAAGGCTGTACATGAATGCTGACAGCATTATTTCTATTTGTCCGAAAGTGGAAACAACCCAAATGCCCATTGACAGATGAACAAATGAAGGTCACGAGGCATGCCTGTACAATGGAAGATAATTCCGAAAAAGGAATATAGTACGCCACAACGCAGGTGGACCCTGAAAGCATTACGCCAAGGTCAGAACAAGGTCAGACAGAGAATACCACATGTTATAGGATTCCATTTATACCAATGTCCAGAATAAGCAAATTCGGAGACAGAAAGTAGATGAGTGGTTGTCAGGGCTTGGGGGGGGTGGGCGGGGGGAGTTGGGGGGTGACTGCTCATGGGTTTGAGGTGATAAAACGTTCTAAAGTGGACCATGGTGATGACTGCACAACTCTGAATATACTAAAAATCCCTGAACTGTGCACTTTAAATGGGTGAATCCTATGGGGCGTGAATTATATCTTAATAAAGCTGTTTCGCAGAGGGTGGGGGGTGCCTGGGTGGCTCGGTCGGTTAAGCGTCCAACTCCTGATACGGGCTCAGGTCATGATCTCACGGTCTTGAGATCGAGCCCTGTATGGGGCTCCACATTGAACATGAAGGCTAAGATTCTCTCTTCTTCTCCTCCTGCCCCTCCCCTGCAAGCACTCTCTCTTTCTCCCTCTCTCAAAAACAACAACAACAAAAAGTTGTTTTGTTTCGTCTTGAACAAATACTCGAATCAGGCACTTGGTCCAGAAGATGGCAGAGGAAGACACAGGAGCCTCCCCCTTGCTGTGTGCCGGGCCCACCTCCCATACTGAATGGCACCCACTGGAGCCCCCTCAGACATCCTGCCGACCACCACCCTGCTGATTAAAAGGCAGGCACCAAAGGGGTATGATGGAAACGCAGGCAGAAATGGGGTAAAACGAGCATTTCTGGAACGGGGATGGTCAGCCTGCACACAAGTGGACCCACCCTGCAAAAACCAGGAGCCCTGGGCTGACCACAAGGCATTCTGGAGAAGAGAAGGCCAGGAGCAGGGGAGACGGCTGAGTGAGAGCTCAAAGGATTAGGCTGAGGATGCCCAAGTCTCCTTTGGCTCAGACCAGCCTGCTCACTGACCCTGTGCGCCCTACACTCTGGGTGTGCCTTCCCCTCGCCCCCCTGTGCCCCTACTGCCCTGCTCCATGGATGTGTCTGCCACCTTGCCACCAATCCAACCCTTCCTGGTTTTACACTACTTGGGTAAGAAACTTCAACACTGGGGTGCCTGGGTGGCTCAGGCGGTTAAGCGTCCGACTTTGGCTCAGGTCATGATCTCGCTTGTCCATGAGTTCGAGCCCCGCATCAGGTTCTGTGCTGACAGCTCGGAGTCTGGAGCCTGCTTTGGATTCTGTGTCTCCTTCTCTCTCTGCCCCTCCCCAACTTGTGTTCGGTCTCTCTCATTCTCTCGCACAAATAAACAAAAAAACCTGCAACACTAACCCAGGGGTCTCACACGAGCGCCCGGTTCAAGGTAAAGTGCACTTGTGGCGTTCGGCCAGGAGAGTTCTTTGTCATTCGTGGGCAGGTATTTAGTGCCCAGACCCTGACCCTGAAATGTCTGGCCTCAGTTTCAGTGACCAGGGGACAGAACCCCGCACGTCTCCAAATGTTATAATGCCCCCGGCTGGAAGACACTGGGATGCACAGAGCATGGGCATCTCCAGCGTAATGAAATCAGGCAAACACAGGCACGCACAGCTACACCTGGGGTTTAGGTGGAAAACTCAGAAGTCTTGAGAAGTCACCAGCAATCATTCGCTTAGTCTGTCTTAGACGCCTGTGCTCGAAATCACTTTATTAGGCATTATTTCAGATGACTGGGATTATCTCGAAACACCACATTCTATTTCATTAACAATAAGTGAAAAATAGAATCCTTTTGGCAGAGTGAAGGGGTCCTGAGCACCGGGCTGCATAATAAGTCAGGCTGGCATCTCCTACAAGGGCAAATCTGTGCACGTGGCTGCCGTCCTGGCGTTGCCTGGGCACGAAGTCATGGCAGTCAGCTACCATTTTCTGTTCTAAGTGCAAGGTCCCGTGACATCAAGAGACAGGTGCAGAGAACGGTGGGCATTCATAATGCCAGGTGGATGCCCATTGCTATAGGCTTCCTTTCTGATCTCCCCAACGGTCTTGTCACTTTCCACAACTTTGCCGGCACGTTTACGTGAAGTCCGGCAAAAAGGTGCCAGGCAAGAGATCCAATTTCTTCGCTTGCAAGGGACCTGAGAATAAGATATATTTTTTTTTCAGTCTGTGGGAGTATTTTCTGTAAGATGGAAAAGGATCTGTCTGCAATCACTAAACTATTAACACTTACTAAAGCCCTCAAAAGTCATTAAATAGAGTTTACTGAGAATTTAAGAGCAACGTTAACAGATCTCTCCATACAACTTTCTACAACAAGGTGCTTTCCGTCTCTCCACCAGGACTGTGAATGTTAAGGAATCAACTGGTGCATTTGGCTCCATTTTTCTCTCAAATACAGTACTGACTCAGGCAGAAATGAGGCAAAACCAGAACTCCCAGGAACTTTGATAGTCTGCAGAGAATTCTACAATTTTGGATTAACTCTCAAACTAAGAACCCCTGTTTGGGATTCATACTTGTTTTAAAAAATCCGCTACTTCAAAACCAGTAATTGTGAGAGCATCTAGCAACAGCCATGTGATCAATGGGTTTTTACAAGAAACATCCTTCCCCCAAAACGTACAGACTGGTAAGCAACCCAGACTGAAAGTCACACGGTCAATTTCCTACATCGGCACCGTGACTACCTCGGTGGGTGGCAGTGTGTCCCGGGAAAGCTGAGAAGTGACATTTAATTCTCCCATAAAGCGTTTTAGTGGGACGGTCATTGTGACTTAGAATCAGCACTGTTATTCTGCTTTTCTGTTTTTTCATTCTTTCATAAACAGTTTTATTTGTAAGTGCTCTCTACACCCAAGGTGGGGCTTGAACTCACAGCCCCAAGATCGGGGGGCACACGTTCCGTCAAATGAGCCAGCCTGGGTTCTGCTTTCCGAACTGGGTTCTGCCATTTCCCTGAATACCTAGTTAGAAATGCAGAGCGCTGTGCACGGCCCCAGAAGGAGGAGCCTGGGTCGGTGCGTAAGACCCAGAACAAAGGCCAGGCTGAAGCTAGACCTGGGGGTCATCCTCCAGCTGTGTGGAGGATGTGAAGAATTACCAGAAGATGCTGTCACCTGGGTCCCACCTCCAGTGGTTCTGATGGGTAGAGGTCCGGGGTGGGGCCAGTGAACTGGGTTTTGGCAAATCAGCTCAGATGACAGTGGGGTTGGTGACAACCAGGAACCACTAGACAGCATCTGAGATCATAGTCTCCCCTCCGGAGGACAATCTGAGAGCCGTTGCTACAGCCCCTGCCTGAGACAACACGAGGTAATTTGAGCAGAAGCCTCACAGGACAATGAGACCATGCTTACAAAGAGCATGGTATGGTACCCAGCCATGCTTAACAGATGCCATTATTACTCCCAATACTGTACTTATGTACCTACCCCTGTGTGACGGGGTGGGGAAAGCAAATGCAGGCAATGGGTCCCATGAAACAGCCAGCATGAACAGATGTGGATCTGAATTCAAGGACTATCAGTGCACAAGGAAGAATCTATAGAATATTTAAAAAAAATTTTTTTTCAATGTTTATTTATTTTTGATAGAGAGAGACAGAGCATGAGCGGGGGAGGGTCTGAGAGAGAGGGAGACACAGAATCCGAAGCGGGCCCCAGGCTCCGAGCCGTCAGCACAGAGCCCGACGCGGGGCTCGAACTCACGGACCGCGAGATCACGACCTGAGCCGAAGTCGGACGCTCCACCGACGGAGCCACCCAGGCGCCCTGAGAAGCTGTAGAATATCAACCATCTGAATATCAAGGAAGAAGAGTTTCAGGATCTATGTGCTTGGGTGACTTAGTAGCACATTTCGGGGGAACAAGAATTCAGAAGCAAGAATTCAGATCTGGATACCAAAGCAGTGATTAACATCGAACATTGTCTATATGACCGGGGTTCAAGCCTCGGTTCTCCCACGCCCTGTATTTTGGCAAGCCACTTTGTTACAGTTCGAAGAAGCTATCTGTGCACTGTAATTCCAAGTTTAGCCGGAGGGGGAGGAACAGAGCAGGAGTGCGGGCGGCCAGGTAAAAGTTGGGGAGATCTGCGGATGCAAGGAGGAGAGGAGAACGGGGTGAACAGAATGTCGCCAAGCTCCGACAGTCTCTGGCCAGGTTTCCTACTGATGACCCATAACAGAGCAATTAAAAAGACAGAAATAACACGGAAGTGTTTAAGCACACCTGCCCCATGAGGCTCTTTGCTTTGTATTTCTCAGCAGCAACACCTGATTTTTCTGTGTTCCGATAAGCCCTTGTGAAAAAACGCTTCATGCTCTAACCCTTGCTACTAGGAGGAACAGAGCTGCTACTCGCACACTGGAAACTGAGCCGAGTGTTAAAAATGTCGGGGCCCCTGGGTGGCTCAGTCCACTAAGCATCCGACCCTTGATCCCTTGGCTCAGGTCATGATCTTATGGTGTGTGACTTCGAGCCCCATGTCGGGTGCTGTGCTGACAGCCCAGAACCTACTTGGGATCCTTTCTCTCTGCCCCTCCCCTGCTCGTTCTCTCTCTCTCCAAATAAACAGACATTTAAGAAAAATGTTTCTATGTCTTCGGAGGAAAGGTGATAATTGCCAACACGGTACAAAAAAACCCCCCAACGGTGTAGACACTTCAAGTGGCCGCTACCAACAAAACCAACATATGGGGGGAAAAGAAAGATTCAACGTAGGGAAGGTATCGTTCCTTAAGAAATAAAAAGGAAGTGATTTCAAATGTTTAGAAGCTGCTTACATAACCCTGAAGACCGACCCAGAAAAAAGGATTACTCAGAAACAACGCGCGGTTTCAGATGAATTCAGTTTTGAGTCTTTTCACGGTGTGTTAGAAGAATTGAGATATTACACGTAATCATTTTGTGGGTTGGGCAAAGCCTATTCAAACGGAGACAGTATTTCTGCACCGAACCAAAGGTCAGAGCAAATGATTAACAATGCAAACGATGCTGTTGCCCAGGTGGATAGTCCAGCAGATTTTCCAGATTTTAGAAAAACAGCTTAAAACGTCTTTCTTTACCTTGCACCAACACCAGATTGGCCTCTGCAAATACCTTTATTTTTTTTTTTTAAGTGTTTATTTATTTTTGAGACAGAGCATGAATGGGGGAGGGTCAGAGAGAGAGGGAGACACAGAATCCGAAGCAGGCTCCAGACTCCGAGCTGTCAGCACAGAGCCCGACGCGGGGCTCGAACTCACAGACCGTGAGATCAGGACCTGAGCCGAAGTCGGAAGCTCAACCGACTGAGCCACCCAGGCGCCCCTGCAAATACCTTTTAAATCACGCACAGGCAAGCAGGAGACAGCGGGGCCGGAGGTTAACTTTCATTTGAACAATGTTAATTTTTCAACTTTCTCCCAGGTAGAAAGGATAGCTGTGTCTCATGAGCTCCACGGACCGTCAAACTGGAGGAGGCTTTGTGGTCTGAGACACTAATAACGAATTCAGGCTGACCTTCAACAAAGCCACGTTCTATTTGAACTCTTAACAATGGAAGCTGACTTCTATGCCAACTCTTCCTGCAAACTGTTTCTCATTAATAAGCTTTTTTGAAAGCGTGTCTAAGAATAAAGTCGATGATCTCTTTGTCCTGGCCTCCTTATTCCAGGCTCGGGGCCTTGGGAGTTTTGTTGTTTTTTGCTTTTCCCTAAACGTGAGGCACACATGAGGCCACAACTAGGCACAGCCATGAGACTTCCTGCTGAGATTAGCACAGTATCTGATAACTACACAAACAGGTCTCAATCACAGAAGCTGGGAGACAAATCTTTCGGGAGTATCGTTAGCAGTGGGGGTAGGATTACATAACAAACAGAAAGTCAGGCGGCAAGTATATTCTTGGTTTCACAGTATACAGTCAGCCCTCGGCCAGAGACCCTCATAGGAAACCCTTCACACGTACGTGCACACTTTAGAAAACGTGTCCCCATGCCTGTCGGAGTTTAAATACATGTACTTTCTGATGTGTGCGCTGACCGAGCTGGGGGAGTTTAAGTCGGCCTGCCTGCCTCTTGCCAAAAGCTCTTTTGTTCAAAACGTACTGACACCAGGCCTGGGCACTGTGCAAGAGGCCGAGAAGATACAGTCAAGAGAGGGAGCGGAGATCCAGGGAAGGGAAGAGGCAGACTGAGAAATGGATCTTGAAAGTACCTTTAAAAGGTGCCGCACTAAAGGTGCAGGGGCAGACCAAGTTCACCAGGGAAATCACCTCCTCACGATGGTCCTGACACTTTAGTGATGCGACCTGACGCGGACAGGTCCACTTTTCGGAACCTTCCTAATCTATCCCAAGGCTGCACAAACACCTCCCACTCCCGGTCACAGGGCTGTTGGAGCATCAGAGAGGGTGGTTACGATGCACAGGTGCAGGGGACCGAGAAGCACAGGCCAAGAGAAGCAAGCACGGCTTGATGTGATTTAGCCCACTGGCTCAATCGTGAAACTGTCAAAGGCTTGTTTCCTTGAACAAGCCTGCTGTGGGTTCTGATTCTGCTCGCCCTGCTTCCTCCCATGACCTCTGCTCTCAGCCCCGAGCCCATGGCCACACAGCCACGAGGCCCTTCCCTGCCACCCTGGCAGCCAGCTGACACCACGCCCAGCTGGCCTGGTTCAGCACCCGCCTCCCCGTGTCCCAAAACCTTCCACGTGCTCCAGTTAGAAACGTGCCCCACACCTACCCTCACCTTGGAAAGTGCTCCGCCAGGGGCGCCTCGGGGGCTCAGACGGTTAAGCGTCTGACTCTTGATTTCGGCTCAGGTCATGACGTCACGGTTCGTGGGTTCGAGCCCCGCGTCGGGCTCTGTGCTGACAGCTCGGAGCCTGGAGCCTGCTTCGGCTTCTGTGTCTCCCCTCCTCTCTGCCCCTCCCCCACTCGTGCTCTGTCTCTCAAAAATAAACAAATGTAAAAAAAAATAATAAAGTGCTATGGCAATGACCCACTCACAATATTCTTATAACCTGTACGTGCACATCTACATACACATATACACAAATATCTCTATACACATATGCGTATACATATGTATATATAATTATTGCAATTCTCATCTGTATAACCTGGCAGATGCCCATGTTCCATCTGGCAATCAGCCCTCCGGGCAGGTGCTACTCTAATCCCGAATTTATGAACAAGAAAACTAGGACCCAGAATGTCCTTATTGAAGGTCCTGTGGTTAGCACGTAGCAGGCAGGGCTGGGAGTCCAAAATGCCCCATTGGAGCATGCCAGGCTGCTGCTGAAGTGCAGGCTTGCAGACAAATCAGTGTGTGCGATACTTTCCGGGTTCAAAATACTTGTTTCATTTGTTTCCACAGGTCCTAAAACTCCCTTATCTAATGTTTTAAATATATTTTTTAGTTTTTTAAATGTTTTTTTTAATGTTTATTTTTTGAGAAAGGATGTGTGTGTGTAAGCAGGAGAGAGAAGGGGAGGGAGGCAGGAGGAGAGGGAGAGGGAGAGGGAGAGGGAGAGGGAGAGGGAGAGGGAGAGAAAATATATATCCCAAGCAGACTCTAGGCTGTCAGCATGGAGATTGATGCAGGGCTCGATCTCACAAATCATGAGATCATGACGTGAGCCGAAATCAAGAGTCAGACGTTTAATGGACTGAGCCACCCAGGCGCCCCTAAATATTTTTAAAAGTCACTCTTGTCCACCATTGCTAAAAGTCAAAATTAAAATGGAACAGCATTTTAAAACCGCATCCATGTTACGGAGTTGGACTCCAGTATAAAACATGAAATATACAGGGACGGGTAAAATTACAGATTTTCTTTTGTAAAGAAAGTGAAACATCCCAGACAACGACAACTGGACTTAACACTCAGCCAGAAAGCTTGCAGGTCTTCTGAACTCACTAACTAATAGCTTCAAAACTGGTTTGCACAGGTTAGGCTGGGAAGGCTAAGCGAGGACACCAATAAATAATAATTACAAGGTTGCATAAGAACTTCAAATACCGAACCCATAGAGCTTTATTATACTTTATCCCAACAGACCAAAACGACCGACACACGAGAGGGAAAAAGTGGGCACAACAGGAAAAGTGGGTTTGCCTGAGTCTCCAGTCGAATCGGCCTCTGAACTAGTCACAATACACCGTCCACTCTCTTATTCTCCGTTGCCTACTCCCCTCTTTAAACCTGGGGAGCTGTTTCTGTTTCCATCTTCGTTCCCCTGGGCATCCTTACAACGATTCCTTCAAATCATACTATCAGAAAACGATTTTCTTCCAAACAATTTTATCTACTTCTTTTTCTCTGAAGGATCGATTCCTTTTCCAGCTCAAGGCTGACCCATCGGGCTCCGAATTCTTTACGAAAATCACAGAAGAAACACGTTGCCCTGAGATCAGGCCCACAGCCCACATTCACGCAGACCTTTCACTTCCACATAATTTGTTTTGTTTTCCTTCTCAAAGCGCCCCTTGATGAGGTAGGTGGAACAGAGAACAAAGATTTCTGAAAATCGAGAGTATATCCAATGACCCACTACACTTTCTCCAGCAACTTGACCAACTGGCTCTTTGCTTCCTCCATATTCACGATCAAAAAGGGCAAATACATAGTTATGAAAGCACGCCAAGGGGGATATTAAAAGACAAAGTAAGAAAACTTACTCAGTTGATCTTTTCGCTAATAAATTAACCTACCAGAACCAAATGGCTGGTTGGTTTTTTCTGTTTGTTTTTTGAAAAGCAAGAGAACCTGTATTCCACCACTAATTCTCAGTTTCACCCTGTATTCTAATTTTTGTCCTTAAAAGTAGGCCAACCCAACTATGAAATAAGGTGAAAGTCATAGCAACATTAAGAATCAGCGTGATGCTGATTAGATCATTCTCGGCGGTTTTTAAGTCAAGGTCTGCAAAACTCAAAATTTCACAAAAACCCCAGTTAGGACACGAAGGGGCTTATGTAGTCTGGACAACGTGTAAGCTTTCCAGTAAGAATTTTATCTGAAGCAGAGGGATTCCAGATACATATTTCTTTTTTTTGAATATAACTGTCTTAATTATCTTACCAAAACATGTAACCGAAGCCTTAACGAGCTGTATAAAAATAATCAAACCCTGTCCTTAAACGAAAGGAATGAGGGGCCCCTGGGTGGCTCAGTCGGTTAAGTGTCCGACTTTGGCTCAGGTTATGATCTCACAGCTCACGGGTTCAAGCCCTGCATCAGGCTCTGTGCTAACAGTTCAGAGCCTGGAGCCTGCGTCGTCTGTCTGTCTGTCTCTCTCTCTCTCTCTCTCTCTCTCTGCCCCTTCCCCACTCACACTCTCTCTCAAAAATAAACATTAAAAAAAATAATAATTAAAAAAAAAGACAATGGAACTAGTTTTTCATAAAGTTTAATTTCCTCTCTTTAAAAAGTTATCCTTTATTCTGAGATCACGTCTTCCCACTTTCAGTATGTTGACACTGTCTTTTAAAATTAAAATGATCGCAAGAGTTATTCAATGGCCTTACCTGACAATGTAAGAGACAGGATAACTATGTCGGTCTAGAATCTCTGGATGCAGGAATCAGAAGGCCTGGGGACCACCGAGCTGCAGCACCCAGGTGAGGAGGGACATCAGATGCACTGATTGTGGGCAACTGTGCGCTTGGGTTGTATCGTTGCTTTTATTGTCAAAGTGAAATGAGGCCAAACAAAAACACAAGCTCCTGGAGAATTAATTATGACATTACTACATTTAAGTGTCATAAGACTAAAGAGGGTTTGGATGAAGGCTGGCTTGCACCAAGCTTTTTCGCAACACTGAAAACCACCTTGAAACCACTGAAGGGTGGCAGTCATTTCTGGGTGTGTGACAGTATGTTCTAGAACGAATCTGCCAGATCCCTTTTCTTCCTTCTCTCCCACACCCAAGCATAAAGGCTAACACCTGGCTCCCGACAGTCCATGGCCATAAAAAAATTCTTTTAGATGTTGGTCATCATGGAACAGCCCAAGTGTCACTCACCAGCTCCCAATGCTAACATTCTCTCAGTTCTTTTTGTCAAAGCAACTAAAATGGGACGGAGACAAGCTGGGTGGGCACAACAGGTTTGTAATGAGCCAGCTGGCACTGAAAGGCGGGGAATCATTAAAGGACAGGGCGTGCCTTTGGGACGACACTTTCTTTTTTTAAAATAAAATTTTTTTAATGTTTATTTATGTTTGAGACAGAGAGAGACAGAGCATGAATGGGGGAGGGTCAGAGAGAGGGAGACACAGAATCTGAAACAGGCTCCAGGTTCCGGCTGTCAGCACAGAGCCCGACGCGGGGCTCGAACTCACGGACCGTGAGATCATGACCTGAGCCGAAGTCGGCTGCTTAACCGACTGAGCCACCCAGGCGCCCCTGGACGACATTTTCTGATACGTGACAGGTGCTAAGCATACACAATGCCGGCTCATCCCTAAGCACCCTCATATACCCCCCCTTTCCTCAAACCAACCCTGAAAGGTAGAACTGTCACCGTGTCACAGGTGAGAAAACAGATGATTAATGTTATGTAACTGTCCTGAGTTCCTCAGTCGGTGGCAGTCAAGCTGGGACACTGTTGTCTTTATCACCAAAATCATATTTCATTGCGGAGATACGTCTCTTCAGACCACTTAAGATAAACCATTGCCCTCAACACAGGTGGCAGGGTGACAGAACTTGAAATGTATACAGTCTAGAACACAGCTCGTCTTCATTCCTTCATCCACTCACTATTTATTGAATGCCTGTTAAGTGGCAGTGTCCTGGGAGGTGCCAAGGTGATGTAGAACAAAATAAACCCGGCCTCCGCCCTCATGGAGCTCAGAGCCCAAGAAGAGGGACACACAATAATCAAACACACTCCTTAAAGGTTTTTTTAAAATAGGAAGGCATCCAAACGGTACTTCCTCAGGACTCATATCCTAAAGACAGTGTTGCTATTAGCTGATTAATGCTGATGAGAACCCAAATGAAAGTAGCGATCACAAAAAAGGAACCAACATCTGGGTCAGCATTTCTCAGAGTGAAGTCCTGTTGATGGGCATTAATTTTACCAATAGCTTCTCTTGGTGTTTGGGACAGAAGAGAAGAGAAGAGAAGAGGAGGGGAGGGGAGGGGAGGGGAGGGGAGGGGAGGGGAGGGGAAGACAAGAGAAGACAAGAAGGAAAAGAGGAAGGAGGAAGGGAGGGAGGGAGGGAAGGAAGGAAGGAAGGAAGGAAGGAAGGAAGGAAGGAAGGAAACAAACATTATTGTAGAAAGTAAGATTAAATGTGCTTTTTAAACTTCTGAAAAATAACGTAGCCTTTCCCAAACTTGGGTTAGCCAACCCCCACCACCCACTTCTCCTGACACCATTTAGGACTAGTCAAGTCTTTGAGAAACACTAGTAGCTGGTATCTATTGGCTACGAAGAGAAGGACCAGTCTCACCACCAGACAACTCAACAGGCTGGTGTCTAGGATCATCACCACCATTACCGGAACCAGTTGCCACGGCTGGTTACGTTGTTGAAATACAAGTCCTGGACGGTACAGATCAAGGCTCCTCTTGAGCTGTGCCTAGGGCATCGGCATCCCTCGTGGGCATGTAAGTTTTTTCAAATACATTTGGAAATAGGAGTATCACTTAGGAAGTTTAAAATAATAGCAACTAGAGAAGCAGCACTTTCAGTCTGTATTTGAATGAATTATTTTTAAAGCATTTTTCTCCTCCCATTTTGATAGCTGAAAATAGCATCACTCCGTAATCCGCACGTTACGTGCGTTTACAGATTGCCACGGCCCAAGCTGCAAACTGCTGGTCAACAGTGATTTTATCCCCTGCCCCACCCATCTTTTAAACAAAATGGCTTTTCCAAAGGTAACTAAAAATACACTCACAAGACCGCTGCTGGCATAATCTTAAGAGCAACACATTCACATAGAAGCCAGTTATGACCAAATTTGTATTAACGACACAGTCTTCATGCCCCTAGAATAAAGTACATCTGTAAGAGCACAAGGTGGCAAAGAAAAAGGTCAAATCAGGACGATACATTTAGAGACTGATGCAGACTTTTGTGGTTGGGAAGAGGGACTTTCCCATAATACATTAACACCAAAATATTTCACGTTCTGACATTCTCTGATATACGCTGAAACCAAATCATCGCTGCAGGATCCAGACAGAAGTTAAACATCTGGCAAAAACAAAACAAAACAAAAAAACCCCCAAACCCTAAGATTAACAACAAATTTAGAGAAACATCCAAATGGTGTTAAATAAATGGACTTATCCCAGAGGACACTTGTTCATGAAATATTTGCATTAGTCGACTTCGATGGAAAGAAAAAAAAAAAAAACCCACCAATTTATGTTGTTCTTCCCCAACTTGGTTTGAAATCTTCTCAACATCTCAAAGCAGCTAAGATCCATGCCAGCCACACCAAAGAAATCAACATGGAGACTTGTACATCCGCCTTGACCTCAAAACAAAAGCCGAGTTGGCTCTTTCAGAGCCAGTGAGATAAAAGCACAGAGGGGCCCAGATGGCTCACACTTTATTCACACAAAGTAACTGAGAAGACGAACATATAAACTATTTATTCAGCAAGTCTGATCCCAACGGCAGTTGGAGGCCTGGAATTTCTGTAAGACAAAGAGGGATGCTTTTAGGCGAGTAAAAAATTAATTGGTCTACACAGATAGCCCTTGGAGTATTAGCCCTTCTGCCTAGCCCGACAATCACAGGAAAGGGACTTTCATCAACAAACACCACCAATTCACCCAGCTATTTCTTATTTATATTGACCTGACATTAAACCCCAACACTCCAACTCCCAGCTGCTCAGTTTTTTTTTGTTTTTTTTTTTTTGTTTTTTTTTTTTTTGTTTTTTTTTTAAGAATTTTAGAGGGGTGCCTGGCTGGCTCAGTCAGAGCGTGCGACTCTTGATCTCGGGGTTGTGAGTTCGAGCCCCACGCTGGGTGTACGCATTACTTAGAACCATAAAAAGTAAATACATTGGCAAGGACAAAGAGGAGGAAAAGGTTGTGCATTTATAGGTAAGCACAACCTAATAGTAACACTGATACCTTAAAACAAGCTCTAAGAAAAGCTGGGGTTAGGGGAGAAAATAAAACAAACAAACAAACAAAACAACTCACCCTGGATTTTTCCTGCCATGTAAAATGACTTTTAATTAAAACAGTAGACAGCATAAAAACTTTATTTCTACCTTGGGACTGAACCCGAAGTCTTGCAGGGACAGAATGAAAAAGTAGCTGTTAGGTTCTGGGACCTTTTTCTTACACCTGCATGGTTTTCACACTTTTTAAGGAAAAGTCGTCCTTAAACCCAGAGGAGATGGTCCCTTAGGAATGAATCTCACCCCCAGCCACCTAGCTTTTATACCAGGAAGTCAGGTCCCAGACACTGATGGACCCCAAAATCGCTTCTGTCTATGCAACAGAGAAGTGGTAATAAAGATCCTCTTACATGACATTTTAAAAATCAGAGATTTGGGTGACATGTTTGTTCTAAGGATCAAAAGAAGATCAATCCAATGAAAATACTTTACAAACCACACAGAATGATATAAATGTCAGGCTTGTCCAGCACCTCCACACCACATTTGGGGGCTCACAGGGACCATGGGAGGTAGTGACCTTTTTGAGACTATTCAGATTTGCAGAATGGTGATGGTGATCTTTATCTCCTGAACTGGGTGCACCGGGAAGATCCAACCAAATAATGTCAACTTAGAAAACAAACTTTTAAGTATCAATATACAAACATGTGATATTGCATACAAACATGATATTACTTCTATGACATTCTTCAATTTGGTTGAGGAAATCAGAAAAGATGTGCTCATCATTGGTTGGGATGGATGGACGGAGACGGAGATATAGACACAGTGAACAAACCCTGTAAGAACAGAGTCTTAAATAATTTCAACCACATTAAAAAAGCCGTACGCTCGAGGGCATCAGTTTAAAAAAAAGTCACAAAGTAACGAGAAGTACAGATTCTAGGTCACACCTGTGCTGTCACTGAGCAATTACCTACACTGGCTTAACACTGGATGTAAAGAAACAGCTCTCTTCTCCTTCGCACGGGGAAAATCAACTCATTCATTGGGTCTTATTTTCAGTTTTATCCTAAGTGCATTCACTCACAATGGTTTAC
Organism: Panthera uncia; assembly: GCF_023721935.1. Lineage (NCBI taxonomy): Eukaryota > Metazoa > Chordata > Mammalia > Carnivora > Felidae > Panthera > Panthera uncia. Next base: position 138,974,734 of record NW_026057577.1, on the reverse strand, counting down.
TGGGCAGCAGGTGCCAAAAATAAATTTATTTGTTTGTTTATTTATTTATTTATTTATTTTGCCTCTGGCTTCCAGACATTAATTCAATTTCTTAACGGGTTTTGTGAAACCCAGCCACGAATCCCTCGACAGATGGCGGCTGGTTAGCCCCTTGCCTCTTCCGGTTCATTTGGGTTACTCTCCAGGCCGGGACTGGCTGGCCCTCATTACCCTCAAGCAGAAGACAGCACACAGAAGGAAATGAGGCCTGAGCCATACAAGGGAAGCCCTCTGTGCCCACCGTGCTTGTTTTCGCGCTCAGACGACTTGGACAAAGCATCCGGGGCCACGTCCACTCAACACACGAAATGACCCAGCAGAACGACGTGATCCGCTCCGCCCTTTCTTCCCCCAAATTACTCAATAAATGCTTGGCGTAAAATGACCTGTGTGAACCCTGGCATCCCTTCCAGGAATTCCTCCAAAGCCTTTGCCAGGCAGTCCTAGAGAGTAGCTGAGGGACAACAGTAAACTGTCCCTGGGGGGACCGGCAGGGGGCAGGACTACAAACAAAGCGGGGATGGTTTGAGACACCACTGAGAGAATCTCAAAATTCCATTACAAACAGAATTCAGTATCACAGGTCACTTTTTAAAGTTACATCTTCTCTTTTTAAAAATTGTTCCATTTCTACGACATCGTCAAATGTCAAGGCGACCTACAGTGATTCTCAGCTGTGCTCCTGAGTCGGGACGACAATACAGTCTCGTCTGTGCAAGGAAATATCCGTGACCATCTGTCACCTGCTTAGAAGAGGCTGGAAGAAACGATCCCTGGAAATCCTCGGTTCTAAGATCCATAGCATTATTCCTTTTCCAGACAGATGAGAGGCCAACTATTTATTCTCAAAGGCGAAGGAAGCCAGCCATTCCTCTGCTGTCCTTCCATGCTGTCCTTGACATCCTCCGGGTCAGGATGTCCCTCCCCACCAGCTTTCCTAGCTGAGCTGACATCCATTTTTCCCAGTGGGAGAGAGGAGCTGGTCTGCACTATCGATGTAAGTATCCCATCCGCTTACACTAACCTACTGGCCTCCTTCATGCCGTATAACCCACGTCCTGGGCTGCTTCTGTAGAACCCATTTCTCTAAACCTTAATGATCTTGCGATCTTCCCAGAACTTTGGAAAAAAAGTACCCGCTTTCAGATGTGAGACCATAATTAGAAATAGTATCTAAGAAGGACACCTGGGCGACTCTTAAGCATCAGCTCTTGGTTTCAGCTCAGGTCATGACCGCATGGTTTGTGGGATGGAGCCCACATTGGGCTCTGTGCTGACAGCATGGGGCGTGGGATTCTCTCTCTCCCCGCCTCTCTCTGCCCCGCCCACACACATTCTCACACTTCCTCTCTCTCTCAAAAAGAAGTAAAAATTGCATCTAAGAGAAAGTCTAAACTTTTTTACAGTAAAATATCATCCTTACTTTTGGAAATATTGCCTGTGTGACCCATTATAAACCATATAAAAAGTGGGCTTATACAGCTGGCTATTCATTTTCTTTTACACTTTTCTGTTCTACCAAGTTTAAAATTTTTTTTAACGTTTATTTATTTTTGAAGAAGAGAGAGTGCGTGAGCAGGGGAGGGTCAGAGAGAGAGGGAGACACAGAATCTGAAACAGGCTCCAGGCTCTGAGCTATCAGCACAGAGCCCAATGCAGGGCTCGAACTCACAAGCCGCGAGATCACGACCTGAGCCAAAGTCTGACACTCAACCAACTGAGCCACCCAGGCACCCCTGTTCTACCAAGCCTTAGAAGACTATTCCTTTTAAATCAAATGTGGCATAACCATACGATGGAAAATTACCGAGCAATAAAAAGGAATGAAGTGCACACGTTGCAACACGGATGCACCTTGAAAACGTTATGCTATGTGGAAGAAGTCAGTCGTGGAAGATTATTTGCAGGATTTCACTTACATCCAGAACAGGCAGATCCATCGGAACAGAAAATCACTGCCTGGGGTTGGGGGTTGGGATGGGAGTGTTTAGGGATGACAGCTAAGGGGTACAAGGTTTCTTTTTGGGGTAACCAAGTTTCCCAAACAGACTCTGGTAGTGGCAGTTACACAAATCTGTGAATATATTAAAAGCCACTCAAATGTACACTCTTAACAGGTGAACTGTTGGGGATGCGAATCACACCGCAGTACAGCTGTTAAAAGAAAAACCATTCCTTTTCATTTCAGACCACGGCTCAAACTTGCGAGAGTCATTAACTAATCATATCATGTCCTAGGTGCTCAAATGTGGCTGCAGTCTCTTTTCCTCTTTTAGCTAAAAGTAACATCTGCAAACTATTTTAAAGTCTCCATCAAAGATAGCAACGAGCCAATAATGGATACTTCTGAGTCTGACTTTCCTCAAAAGGCGAGAATTATTTTCTCTATGGTATTTACATCATCCTACCATCGCGGAGAACGACCCAAACGGAAACATCCAAAATAAGTATGTGGATCTGGATGCTGACGTCTCTGCTCACTAGTGCTAACCTCCAGTGAATGTTTACGAGGCCCATGTACTGTTTGCTGAGGCAAGTCCTCTTCGATGTAAGGAGGAAAAACAAAGAATATATTTTTTTAAGTGAATGATCTTCAAACTTTAATTACGAACGTTAAGTCAGAAAAAAAAATGCTAACATGGAAAAATCTGCTATTTTAATGTCCCTGGTTGATCACTGCTCGGGGAAGGAAATTAGGTTAATCGGACAGGATTTGCCCTTCACAAAGGCATGCTTGCTGGCAATATGCCCCAGTGGCCTGATCTCTTTTGAGTCCTTCGTTACAAAAGCTTCCTGAAACTGAGGACAACATATGTTCCAGGCCACGGTCACGGGAGCGAATGTTTCTCAGAATCACCCCGTAAACATCTGTCATTAGCTCCCTCTGCAAGAATAAAAGCAGATGCTTAGAGCAAGCCACTGTGAACTCCGACACGGCAGGAAGGTGGATCCATTTCAGAACAGAAGATCGTTCCAGAAGACAAAAATACTTGAATTCTCAAGGGCTGGCTACTCAGTTACCCTTAGTGGAAGACTTAAAAATTCCATTACATTATTTAAAAATTATTACAAAAATGATTTGGAACTCCCCCACCGCAGCTAGATCGAAGACCAACTTGAACCTCTGAAACGAAGGCACTTGGAACTTCTAATACGGTCCACGTGCTGAATTTGTAAATGCAATGTTGCAGTTTTGTAAGGGATTGCACAAGCCTGCTCTAAAGTCTTCATCTAGGAAACCCTTGGGGGATATCTGTCCCCTCAAAACTTCCTATGAATATTCCAAACCATCATGACACCCTGCAGTGCGCACTGCGGTAATTTAATCCTGAACAAGTTCCCTAAAATGTACTGACACAGATATTTGAAAACTATCAAAGGACCGTTGGAAATGAGGCATGTCAATGAATCACTGCAGCAAAGCAAAGGGAAGGGGGAGGTTCGAGTCTACAGCGGGCCTCTTGTCCTAGAGAGCCTTGCTTAAGCTCCCAGATTCTGATCAGGGCCAGGACTAGGGGGAGGCAGGTGGCCAGGGTGTACAATTTAAGGAGCAATCAATTGGGGGGGAGGGGGAGGGGAGGAGCATGCAAATTCGTCCTGACCCTGACTGAGTGCTTCTTTATATCTTGCACTGAGCACCAGGCTTACCTTACCTTAGTCCCGGTCCCCTTCCTGGTCACCAGCCCAATGTTCTCTGTACCCGGGTGGCACGGATAATGGCAAAAGGTAGTATATCAAACCAAAACGAACCGTCAAAAGCTTGAGGGGTTCTACCCACAGTTTCTAAATACAGAACCGCTCTCCTTCCTCTCTGCTTCTGGCATTTCCCTTAGAAAATGAGGGCTATGTATTTGCCTGGAATGACAACTGGTTAACAATTTAATTGCTCTTCAATATTAGAAAAGGCATCGGGGAGGCACCCGGACGGCTCAGTCGGTTTAAGTCTCCGACTCTTGTTATCGGCTCAGGTCGTGATCTTACAGTCGTGGGACTGAGACCCACGCTGGGTTTGCACTGAGCATGGAGCCTACTTGGGATTCCCTCCCTCCCTCCCCCTCCCCCACTAGCTCTCGTTCTCTCTCAAAAATAAACTTATATATAAAAAAAATAATAGGCATTAGGTGTCCAAATGTGCACAGTAACTTCTGAAGGTTGTGTAAAGGCACCATCAAGTCATTTTTGCAAAACTTTTTGGAAATGTGCTGGGATATAATTAACACACAGCACATTGGCTTTCTTATTTTTGCTCTGCCTGGGAGTGGCTCTCCATTGACCACCACCCCCCCCCCCAATAGCCGCTTACAGACTAAACCGTTAACAGGTGTTAGTATTTAAAACTAAGATGGCCAGACGACGTCTCGTTTTTGACAAGACACCTTTCAAGAATGCTTCCTTTATGGCTATAGCAGTCAAGAACAGTACGCGGACTGTGTGAGTGACCATCCGTGTTTTTAAAGAACATGTTCTGGGGAGAAGACTGTGTATGAGGTGCATTTAGAACACGGATTAAAAAAAAACGCAGCAATCCATACATACAACCTAACAAGCCCTACAAACCAGTTCTCAAAGTGTGGTTCCCAAACCAGCAGCATCAGCAGCATCCGGAAGCCTGTCAGAAATGCACATTTTCAGGCTCCACTCGAGACCTGCCAAATCAAACTGTGAGTGGAGACGCAGGATCCCGTGGTTTAATAAACCCTCCTTGGGGAGGGGTCAGGGGGAGTCTGATGTTCGGAGGCCTGTTCACTTCTGAGAGCCGCTGCCCTACAGGGTAGCAGGAAACCTGGGTTTTGTCACTGATGACCTTTATCCTCGTGGGCAAGACATTTCCACCTCACAAGCAAAACAAAATGATGGGGCTTAACCACGAATCGATCTGCTAGTCGGGGTTCACAGCACAGACTCCTGCCGGCTGGTTGCAAATCCGGATTCCTGGGCCCCCCCTCCAGAGAGGCTATACCACTGGGCATGAGTAGGGGCCCAGGAATCTCCATGAGCAGCCCCTCAAGGGATCCCGATTTATAGCCAGGACTAGAAGCCACTAGAAGGCCCTGGCACCAAATGTCACATCAGAAGTAATTGGGGAAAATGATCCTTTAGATCAGGGTCAGCAAACTTCTTCCGCAAAGGACCAGAGGGCAACAAAAGCTTTTCCACCCCTCTAGGGTGCCGCTGGAGTCTGAAGGCAATCTCACACGACCAGTCAATGAATGGGGATGGCTGTGTTCCAACACCTCCTCATTAAATGTGAATTTCAGGTCACTTTCACGTGTCATGAAATACTATTCTTTTGATGTTTCCAAACAGTAAAAAATGTTAAAACCATTAACTTGTAGGCTCGTGGGCTATACAGAAACAGGCAGCAGGCATCGGCCAGGGTTTGCTGCAGCCGCTTCACTGAACACTGGAGTAATTACACAAGCTTGGAGGTCAGCCGCGTGTTGGTGCACACACTTCAACGCAAACAGCTGCCTTCAGGAAAGCTAGATGGTGTTTTTAAAAACTGAAAGTTTACTTTGCACACAGCAAAATACACAGCTTGAGGAACCACACAGAACACACTGAGCATTTCCATTACCTTAGAAAGTTCACGGGTGTCCCTTCCCAGCCAAAATACCTAACTAACCACTTAGTTCGATTCCCTACCTTTAACAGGGCGATGCAATTGGTTTGAAATAAAAACTGGAAGCTCGTGCTTTCACTGCTGCTTTTAGAAACCGACACTCCTTAGATGGAAGTTACTAGAATAGTTATCCGCTGGGCAGAAGCGCCCTTTCCTCCTGAATGTGGGGCAGCTGCCTGGGATTTACCCAACCCTTCTTTATGATGCCTCTCATCCAGCCCCGTGGGCTCTTTCCGGGCAGGATGGCAGGTGCAACGCTCGAGGAATGAGGAAACAAGGCCCCTCCAGGGGAGACCGCCTTCACCCATCCCCACCCAGGGCTGCTCTGAACGCCGGGGCCCTTGCCCTTCCTTCACACCCCAAGACCCTCCCTCTCTTGAAAGAGAAACAGGTCCAGCTTTCCTCCGAAACAAATGTTAATTCAATTGAGTTGTTTAAATTCAAGCCCATCACTGATGGCCTCTGTGCTCAAACTTGAGGAAGGGATTTCAGGGGGCGCCTGGGCTGCTCAGTCGGTTAAGCGTCCGACTTCGGCTCAGGTCATGATCTCACGGTTCATGAGTTCAAGCCCTGCGTTGGGCTCAGAGCCTGGAGCCTGCTTCGGATTCTGTGTCTCCCCCTCTCTCTGCCCCTCCCCTTCTCACACACTCTCTCTCTCATAAATAAACCTTAAAAAAAACAAAACAAAACAGGAGGGGGGATTTCAGGAAGCTGCTTTACCAGTGGAACGTCTCCACTGACAAATTAGAAAAACCTTCATTGTATCTTCAGCTGGAAGGAAAGGTCCCCAAACACTGGGTTCTGTTCCAGACACAGAAGGAAAAGGGGGTGGGATTGTGGGTGAGGGAGATGGGGAGAATGAGAGAACCCAACCTGAGGGTCACACCATCAGGAGCACAGCTCCTCCCCCTAGTCCCCTACCCCACAGGGCAGGGACCAGCCCCCTTGGAAGCAAACAGCAAATCAGACAGGGAGAGAAAGGTAAGGAGAACGGCTCTCCAACTCATCTCGGATCAGTACACCCACGGAGTCAGCGGTTCCCTAACTTCAGGGCCAACAGAAACAGGCGGGAACCTTGTTAAAACACAGATCCCAGGGCCATCTTCACAGAAGTGGATCCGGGGAAGGGCCAAGGAAGCTGCATCGGCGACAAGGGCCACTAAGTGATTAGGAAGCAGCTAGTCAGGGAGGCGCACATGTGGAGAAACACTGCACTCGAGTTTGGGGCATTTAATTATTTTTTTGTTTGTTTTGAGACAGAGAGAGAGAGAGAAGGTGAGAGAGAGAATCCCAAGCAGGCTCCACACTCACCATGGAGCCTGACACAGGGCTCAATCCCACAACCTGGATCATGACCTGAGCCAAATTCAACGGACACTCAACCAACAGAGCCACCCCGATGCTCCCCGAGTTTGCGACACTTAAACCCCAAAGTCCCACTCAAAAGGAGTGTCCAATGTGAGACGGTGGGAGGAGAAAAGAGATGAAAAGCTCAAGAGCAGGTACTCCCTGAAGGGAGAGGAAGACGGACAGACGGACAGACAGAAGGGGCTGTAGTCAAAGACAGTGTGGGCAGAAGAGACCTTTCGCAGAACCACCAACGATGTCCAGGAAAGCAGCCGTGCGGGGGGAAAAGCCAGGCCTAGCAATGGTGGGTTACGAGAGCATTTTCTAAGCCCAGTTTGCAAAAAGGCTTTTTCAACAACTTTTGCCATAATATTTTGAGACGATGCTCATTCAGTCTGTGAAATAGTTCTGCACCTGGCTGCATATTAAACGAGGCACCCAAGAAGCTTTTAAAAAGTGTACTACGGCCTGAGTCCCAGCTGAGAGGCTGAATTCATCGTCCGGGGCCTGGGCTGAGAAGGACTCTTGTCAGAAGCAGCAGCACGGAAGCAAGATTGTGCACACAAGATGATGGAACATCAAAACAAACCGTGTGGGTTTTTTCCAGACCTTTCTACTTCCCTAGAGCAATAAAACAAAACAAAAGCCACCGCAAAGGAGGGGTGGGGGAGGGGGCAGGAGAACCCGCCAATCTTGAAGAGTGACTTCGGCAGAAAGCTTCAGAAGTCATGACGAGGAGGAAGACCGCGGGTGCACCCCATCCCTGGGGCCCACAGAGAGACGCGCCCCCAGCACAGCGGCCAGGACGGGAAGCGGCAGGTGGGAACACAGCCCCCTCACTTCAGTCTGCTCCTCAAGAAGTAACATACGGGGAAGATGGTCGACTCTGGACCCAAGCCCCGGTTGCACCCCTCGTCACCGGCCAAGTGTGGACGTCTGGACAGGTCACTCCACCTACGTTCAGCCTCCAAAGCACTACCACGCGGCTGAGGATGCCTTCCCCACAGGGGAGCTGGGAGGACCAAGAAGCACAAGTGGCTGGAATGCACCAGCGTGGTTCCTGGTAGGGAGAGGTCACCAGGCCACCCCCCTTACCTATCCTCCATGCCAACCCTGCTGCGGAGAAAGTGGCTCAGAAAGGAGGTACCTCCAGAGGTGCCTGGGTGGCTCAACCGGTTAAGCATCTGACTCGTGATTTCGGCTCAAGTCGTGATCTCGGATTTCATGAGATCGAGCCCCACGTCGGGCTCCGCACTCTCAGTGCGGAGCCTGCTTCGGATTCTCTCTCTCCCTCTCTCTTTCTCTCTGCCCCTCCTTCACTTGCATACCCTCATGCGCTCTCTCAAAATAAACATTTTTAAAAAAAAAAGGAAAGAAAAGGAGCACCTGTGTGGCTCAGTCAGTTAAGCATCCACGTCGCCTCAGGTCATGATCTCCCAGTTCGTGGGTTTGAGCCCCGCGTCGGGCTCTGAGCTGACAGCTCAGAGCCTGGAGCCTGCTTCGGATTCTGTGTCTCCCTATCTCTCTGCCCCCACTTGTGCTCTCGCTCTCTCTCTCTCTCTCTCTCTCAAAGATAAATAAAAACATTAAAAATTTTTTTTTAAAAAAAGAAACGTGGTGCCTTTTTCCCACCACTTGTCAGGGAGGTGATCACGGGAAGAATGTGATCCCCTAATCCCACCGCAGCGGCATCCTGGGGTGGACCTCTGAAACCGCGTTTAAAATTGGAATCAGGCAACAGGGGGCTTCTGCACCGCCCCAGTGCACTGTGGGTACCCGGGCTTTGTACACGGACTGGACAATCAACTCCCCATGTACAGCACAGAGTCTCTGGGAAAACTGGTTCCAAATTACAGGCCTATAAATGAATTTTTGGAATGGAATGCAACTTCGTCAGTCACACAGACAACCACCTGGATTTGTTTTAACAAACGGCCTCTGCTTTTTCTGTTGAAATTACAGCCAGTACTATCGGGTGCCATGTCTGATTCCTGCAGATAATCTGTAAACTGTCTTCTTTCCAAACAGGATCTTCACATGTATTTTTCACAAAATGATACTCATCATAAGCAAATGGTATTTAAGTCTCCAAAATAAAAAAAGTTTAAAAACATTTTTTTTTTTAACATTTATTCATGTTTTTTGAGAGATGGAGAGAGAGCAAGCAGGGTAGGGGCAGAGAGGGAGACACACACACACAGAATCCGAAGGAGGCTCCAGGCTCTGAGCTGTTAGCACAGAGCCCGACGTGGGGCCTGAACTCAGAGACCGTGAGATCGTGACATGAGCCAAGGTTGGCCGCTTAACCAACGGAGCCACCCAGGCGCCACCCCCCCCCCAACCAAAAATCAAGTTTTGATGTACTATTTTCTATTCACCTCTTCCAGTCATAAACTGCAACCTGGTCTGAGCTGAGCACATGGGATTAGTTAGTTATGTTCAGTTCATGGGTACCAGGAATGCAAGAGAGCATCCTGCTAACCTTCAAGTAGAAGCGATTTAATTTGCCAAGCTAACCACAAAATTGAAAGTAACAATGGGACTGATGGCACGAGATGTCAACCCTTCTCTGCGTGCCCGCACATTAGCGCTGCTGGAAAAGTCTGGACGTACTGCAGGCTCACAGAGGCACAAGGAGAGTGTGCCACCCAGAAGCAGAGCCTGGAATCCCAAAGTCAACTGAAGATGAGAGGGACAGGCAGGTCAGAGGCAGGCTCGGCTACAAATAAACCAAGCCTAAAGGATGGGAAGAAGAGGCTCATTCCAGAGGAACCGAGCGGCCCAAGTCAAGAGAGATCCACAAAGGAGAAAAGGAAAAAGGCAAGAATTTGACCCACCGAAGGAGGATAGGAAGCCAATGAAGGTCATGACCCATGGCAAAGGCTATACACATTCTCTGGGGCAGAGGGAGAGAGACAGAGAGGGAGGGAGAGACAGAGAGAGAGAGAGAGAGAGAGAGAGAGAGAGAGAGAGAGCGCGCACACGCACGCACGTATTCAGCTAGAACCTCACTGGGGCCAATAAATACTAACAGCATCCAAGTCCCTAGCCACCTGTCTACCTAGCCAGTGGTGGGGCCATGCAGGGTGGGGCCCAGCTGTCCAGTCCAAAGGCGATAGGGAAAACACCACGGTCTCAAAGAGTCAGAAATACCCTGGATTCTAAATCTACTTAAGCTGGATTCACATAAAGGTGCAAGGAGGCAGGCCCCCGAGACTGGATTCTTCTCATGTCTTACTAAGGCATTTTTCACTAGTACTGGGAATATGGTAGGTAACAACACACAGATGGTGTGCCCTCTTAGCAAGCTAAGGTTGGCAACGCTTGACACAGCCCATGTGCCTCAGAATACCGGCACATCCTGTCGTGTTTTTTACTGCCCATGGTTTCCCGTTCCAATGTAGATGTTGTTCAGGGCAGATGCGGACGTACATGGGATAACAACCTCAGGTTTCAAAATGCTGAAATTTACAATAGTGAGTTCAATTTGCAACACAGAGCCATGCAGATCAGCAAACATGCACGTGTTTTCTTTCTGGAGCTAGGTTCCCTAATAAACAAGCAGATCCTTTTTTTTTTTTTTTTTTTTTTTTTTTTTTTTTTTTTTTTT
>NW_026057577.1:138940510-138964015 GCF_023721935.1 Panthera uncia | reverse complement strand
TTTAATTTTAAACACAGAGGAAAACAGAACCACCAACATACTTGCTTTTTTTTTTTGGGGGGGTTCCTCAAAAAAAAAAAAAACCTTTTTTTTTTTTTTTTTTTTTTTTTTTTTTTTTTTTTTGCTGTAGTCCCAGAGTGAAAATGAATGGAAACATTTGACTTTACCTCTTTGAGCCACAAGATGCCAAACCAAATTCTTGGAAGAGTTCTAGAGAGGAAGACTCACGTGGCCTGTAGAGCGTAAAAACATTTTCTCACTGAAAACCAAGCACTTTGGACAAAGTGCATTTTGCTTGGGCTTCAAAGCAGGACTGAAAGTCCCAGCGGTGTTCAGTCTCTGGAGTGCAGATTTCTAAGAAACTCCCCAGACTGGCGTTTAATAGCCAGCTCAGAGACGGGTATTTCCAGGACAAAGTAGCAAAATGTGGGAAACACACAGAGAATTTAAGAGTTTCCCAGCTCAATGCTGTATTTTTAATGCAGCTGCACTGTTTTGATTAAAATGCCTTCCAAGAATAACAGATGGACCCATTCTAAAGTTTCAACAAAAGAAGCCAACACATCTGATTTTTAAAAATTATCTGTTACTTGTCACCAGTGTGCCCCTTTCTCCCCTTTTTTTTAAAAATGTATTTATTTATTTTGAAAGAGAGAGTGAGGGAAGGGCAAAGAAGGAGAGAGAGAATCCCAAGCAGGCTCTACACTGTCAGCACAGAGCCGCAGGGCTCGAACTCACAAACTGTGAGATTATTACCTGAGTTGAAATCAAAAGCAGACGCTTGCTTAACCGATGGAGCCACCCAGGTGCCCCTCCCCCTACTTTTAGATGGCTATGCAGACACTTCCCTTTTGAGAAGGGAAGAGTTGGGGCAGCACCATCCATCTACACGGGCACATCACGTGGCTAGTGCGGATATTCAGCAGCGGTCAGCATCTCCCCTAGGAACCTGGAGGCTACGGCAAGTTTTTCTTGACATGGTCTATTAAGGAAGATACAAACCAGAATTTCTAATGTGCTCTTATTTTCTGAAAGCAGCACAAGCAAGGGCCCCCGGACAGTAGTTTAAAAATAAATTACACAGAGAGTTGGTGCTTGATGGGTACAGACTTTCTATTTGGGGTGACAGAAAAGTCTTGGAAATAGTGGCGAGGCTTTCACATATAATGTAATTAATGCCACCAAATTCTACACTTAAATATACTTACGATGGTCGATTTTATGTTATGTATATTTACCACGATAAACACACCCTCAACATGGAGAGGAAAACCCAAACTCCGTTTCCAAATAAAGCGTACCCCCATTCATTTTTCTTTCCACTCAAATCTGGATGTTCACGGCAGAAACGGATCACAGCAAATCATTTACACACCTGGAGAAAATGGAAACCCCAAAAGGGAATACAAATCTCGCAGCTCGTCACAGCTGTTAACAAACACACATACGCAAGAGCAACAGAATTTAAGATGGCAGTCATACCCCAAAAGCCAGGGCTCTATACTGTTTTAGGGATACGCTGTGCCTCTTGACTGGACTGCAGAAACACCATTGTGTTCAACTTTGCTGGAAGCCACCAGGAAAACTCAATCGGAATTCTGTCCAGTCGGCGGACTGGAAAACATCTGTACTGTCGTCTCAGAGCTTGGCCCTGAGACTCAAGGCACCCTAGTGACACTGCTTGTGCATCATGAATGCTGTCCCCAAATTCCTTTTCCTCCATCTTCCTAACTGTCTCCCAACTGGTCTCCCCCTTCCCCTACCACTCATCTGAGTGGTCCTGGGGCGGGGAAAGGGGGTGGGGGTGCCGGGCCACCCCACCTGGGGGGCCGCACCAACTGCCATGCACACAAAAGGAGCTGGCGGGGAGGCCTCTTTCCTCAGGCAGCTGCCTCGACCCACAGCTGGCTTTGCACGTGAAGCCTTGTGGAATGCTGAAATCCAGGGCATTCCCGAGCTCTTGGGGGCCAGCTGGGCTGCGGGCTTCCTTGCAGACAAGATTTCTAACTCAGTTAAAATATCTAGAATCCACTACTTCCCGTTAGCAGTCAGATCCAACCTGCTGCCCCTGGAAATGAAATCACAGAGTTTTAGCCATCTACCTGACAGTGTGTGGGATCAGGGTCCTGTTTAGTGCTGTGCAACAGGAGACGTGCTGGGTCGCCCCACCGTCCATTCTCCGGCACTCAGCAGGCTTGGGGGAGATCTCCCCAGGACCGCGGAGAGGACACACGGAGTGCACGCAGGGAGAGGGTGTGCAGCACATGACATTCAAGGAGCACACAAAGACACCCAGGGGGGCAAAGTGAAGGGAAAACAGCAAAGAAAAGCAGCTGGACAGGGTAGAAAGTGTGTGAAAAGGACCGAAAATGTATCCAAAAAAAAAAAAAAAAAAAAAAAAATCACCACACTAATCCATTAGCAAGTTTCACAAAACTGGGCCCAAAGTATTAATTCCAACCAGTCAAAACCAGAAGATCAAACCAAAAAGGTTAGAGACGGCTTTAAACGGGAGGTGTGATTATAAATATTTAGTAGTGTTGTCTCCTGCAGGGCCGGAGGAGGTCTGAATTTCCTGAGGGGCTGAGGACCGACTTGAGAGCACCAGGCAATCTAATGGCCTTTTTGTGAATTAATAAAATGAGAAGAATAACTTTTAGACCCAAATCTAATCATACTTACTGCAAGCAAATAAAAAGAGAAGGGCGAGGAGGAGGGCATTCATTTGTAGACTGGGGCCATTAAATCCCCAGCCAGGAAAATATTTCTGAAGACCCCATAGAGAGACAATGCAAACAAAAAACCCAACAGAATGACTGCAAAGAGTAATCGTCTTGATTAAGTTTACTGGGGTAAGTTAAATAACTACCCCTTAAAACACAATTAGGTAAATTATATCACTGTAAGCTTTTTCCCGAGCAATCAAATTAGGTGCTTTTCAGAAAAGATAATAGAGCTTACTCTCAAAGTGAAAAATCTAATTTAGAACTTATCACTCAATTTACAACGCTCCTAGAGGGTGCTATACTGATTGCCTGTGCACCTCGTGGATGTTCCAGAAGTGTTCAAGGCTGTTCAAGGCTGTCTTCCATCCTATGCTTTCCTAAGAGTTGATCTTTTAGCCATACTCGTACCCTGCTAAGCCAGGGTGTTCTTCTGACACTCTGTCCGCAGCTTAGCATCCAAGAAGTACAGGTATATCTCGGAGAGATCGCAGGTTCGGTTCCAGACCACCACAGCACGTTGAACATCGCGAAAAAAGGGACTCAAATGAATTTTTTGGTTTCCCGATGCACACAAAAGTTAAGTTTACACTACACTGTGGTAGCCACCAGGCCAAGAAGTGACTGCACTACCACAATCTAGAAGGCGACAGGCCTAAAAGATAACATACATACCTGAATGTACAAATACTTGCTAAAAGAATGGTAACCATCATCTGAGCTTTCAAGGAGTCAGAATCACGGATCACCAGAACAAACAGGAAAATGAAGAAGTCTGAAAACTCGCAAGAATTACCAAAATGTGACAGAGACACAAAGCGAACAAATGCTGTTGGAAAAACGTCACCAACAGCCTTGCTGACGCTGGGTTGTCACAAACCTCCAATCTGAAAACAAACAACAAAAAACAAAAGAAGACACTAAAAAAGAAAAACAAACCCCCAAAAACAACCCACAGCACTGCAAAGCTCAGCAAAACAAAGTGCAATAAAACAGTGTATGCTTGTAAGTAACTTTCAGGGCAAGTGCTAACCTGCCCATGCGCAATGCGTCCTCCACAGGCCACAACTATGCGTATGTTTCAACAAAGCCTGTTAGCATGTCTCTTGCACATTTCTTTTTCCATCTGCAAATACTTCCCGGCGAGTAGAGCAGAAGTTATAAATCAAATGGGAACATTCTGGTCCTCTCTATTCCCTGGACCAACCTACAGTAGTTTAAATTTTAGTGTGGAATGGAATTTTAAGTTAACAGTAAAACTATCTCCCTGGCAAAAAAAAAAAAAAAAAAAGGCTGAGCACGCGTACACAATTCTCAGCGACTCAATGAAATCAGAGAACGTGCCCTTCGGTGCTCTCACCAAAAACAACACACTATTATTATCTCCTACCCAGGGTCCCTGAGGTCCCACTTGAGGATTTTAGTCACACATGGTCTGCTGGGTTTCCCACACCAAACAGGACTCAGAAACTGCTTTGCGGTCCACATTTTGTGGCAGTTGGCCCAACCTGGCCATGCTCGGGGTGAAAAGATCCTAGGAAGGGAGGGCACAGAGCAAAGGGAAGGGAAGAGCTTTGGAAGTCAAAGGAAAGTTCTCCAGCTTTTTGTTTTTTGTTTTTTTTTTTTTAACGTTCATTTATTTTTGAGAGAGACACAGAGTGTGAGCAGAGGAGGGGCAGAGAGAGAGGGAGACACAGAATCCGAAGCAGGTTCCAGGCTCTGAGCTGTCAGCACAGAGCCCGACGCGGGGCTCGAACCGGGAAGATCATGACCCACGTCAGATGCTTAACTGACTGAGCCACACAGGCGCCCCTCTCCACCTTTACCGAAAGCCCTCCGTCAGACCCCACCCCAGACCTGTCAATCCGAATGTGCATCTGAAAAAGACCGCCAAGGTGATTCCCGTGAAGTATGAGAGGGCGAACTAGTAGTTTCCTAGGCTGTTGGGAGAGTTCACGTTTTAGTAACAAAAATGTCACTAGAATTGTTTTTAAAAATGCAGAAAAAACTGGGGCACCTGGGCGGCTCCGTCGGTTAAGCCTCCAACTTCAGCTCAGGTCATGATCTCACCACTCGGTTGGTGAGTCTGAGCCCCGGATTTGGCTCTCTGCTGTCCGTGTAGAGCCTGCTTTGGATCCTGTCTCTCTTCTCTCTCTCTCTCTCTCTCTCTCTCTCTCTCTCTCTCTCTCTCAGCCAATACCTTCCAAAGTTACCATAGTCAGGCTTGACCAGGACAAGGCCACGCTCTGTGTCTTTGACCCTGATTCCTTCCAGAATCTGTCCCTGCCCAGTTAAGGAGTAGCTGTTCCTGTCCTGGGGACCAGAACCAGTTCATGAACTTGCCCTAATCCCTGGTGAACACACCCATATGTCCCACAGCAAACTTGGGATGTGAGGAGAGGAAGAAGTCGGTCAGGAAAGAAAGATACTAAGTCCTCTGCCACTCTCCATTCTTGATCCTGGTCTGAACCCAATTCCTTCCATCTCGTGTCACTCTTCTTGTATCTTAAACCCTGTAATTCCTACACAAATCTCCAAGCTAATTATACTTGGGAATGACAGAGTGGACAATCCAAGACCAAGTATTTGATGCCCGATGGCAGGAAGATTAGAAGTCAAAGTTGAGAGCTGCTTTCATGTTTAAGTGCATGTTATTCTGGTTTAGTTCTTTCTAAGCCCACAATCCCTAAATACTGTCAACAGTGACCAGAACTACTGGCCTGACCAGCCCATGCCACCTCTGCTCACGGAGTGCTATGCAACACTGCTGAAGTCTATGCTTAAAAATAGTTACATTTAACGTTACGTGTTTTTGCTGCAATTTTGTTAAAAAGAGGTGGGGGAAGAGTTATAAAGAAAACACGAAACGGGGCGCCTGGGTGGCTCAGTCGGTTAAGAGTCCACCTTTGGCACAGGTCATGATCTCACAGTTCGAGAGCTGGAGCCCCACATCTGGCTCTGTGCCATCAGCAGGAAGCCTGGAGCCTGCTTTGGATTCTGTGTCTTCCCCTACCCCGCTCGCACTCTGTCGATCGGTCTCTCTCAAAAATAAAATAAACGTAAAAAAAAAGAAAAAAAAAGAATTCTCCTTGGGATCAAAAAATAAGTCCATAAAAAAAGAAAATTCTACTAAAAATCTATTTCAGAACACTTGCACGAACCGAGTTACATCAAGTCAGGTGCACTGTTTAAACACTGTTCTCCTTTTCCACATCATCTTAAGAAGTAGGCACAGAAGCTACAAGGAAGGGAATTCTCATCTGGAGGAAGTAGGAAGGGAAGAGGGACAGGATAATGGCAAGACCGACAGAGGCAGACCAGCTCTGCGCAGGATTGGAAAACACTGAAGCAGTGCCTGACCCAAAGCTGGGCAAAAGTCACTTAGCCTATCCTTAGTTTACAGATCATAGTGTACAACCCGAGAATGTGATGAGAAAGCAACCAGCCCGGGGAGCAGGACGGCATCCACGCTGGCCGTGACCGTCAGACACGGGATCCATTGGCCGTCTCTGTCCGTTCCCCGCAATCCACACCTACAAAACACAGCTAGGTCTTTACCACCGAATGCTGAGCAACTATTCAAGAGTCTCAGATGAGAAAGAAACTGAGGAACCGCAAAACAGCCCAGGAACATCGCTGTTTATCAAGCCAAGAAATGAGAAACGTACCAAGTGGACGATCTCTGAGAAGTTTCGATACGCGAGCAGCCCCCTGGCCTTAATCAACTCAACACTGACCCTGAAGCTTTTGTTCTCAACAAACTTGCAGACCAGATTCAGAACCTGTGAGCTTTAAATACTGGGCATTATGACCCCCTTCTCTCTTCAGGTCTTAAATCTTTTTTTTTTTTTTTTGAGTCCTTTGGTCGTACTGATATACTTAGAATATAGTAGTAAAACAAGTAGGTTGTTTTTGGACAAAGACCGTATTCAAGACCTGACAGAGGCAGATGAAACAGGAGTGCATTTCCGTTTTGACTTAAGTAACCATACGCTTTTCCAAGTTTTTCTTTTGAAGTTTACCACTGGGTAAAACCTAGTTTTATCCAAGTCATCAACTTGGGATACAAACACTATGACACCTCTCCTACTTTACAATTAAACTAACAGCGATTTTTACTGTCACTTACCAAATAACACTGCTTGCTATTTTACAGTCGTTTGCTGAGTAGTTGCCCTCTGCCCTGATTTTCAGGATATTCAGTGTAGCCTTCTTAAGACTACATCAACCTCTATTCCTTTTTTTTTTTTTTTTAAGTCCAAGGTAATGAATATGTAGTGTAACAATGGTTTCAGGAGTAAAATTTAGTGATTCGTCGCTTACACATCACACCCGATGCTCATCCCAAACAAGTGCCCTCCCCTTTAATGACCATCACCCATCTAGCCCGTCCCCCCAGCCAACACCCCTCCAGGAGAGGTCTTCAATTTTGATATGTGCCTCTGAAAAAGGGATCCCTCTGTAGCATTCAAATTCGTTGCCTTTATAAAATAGAGACACCAGCCTCCTTTCACAACTGCCCAAATGTAATATTCGGTTTCTGAATTCACCTGTCTGTTTTCAGTGATACTACAACCTTCATGTTACACTAAAGAACCGGGAACCAGAAGCAGCCCACGTTCTCACTGGCAGACGGGTTATTTCCAACCCTCTCGGGAATCTCAGAATTTTAAGAGAAAGTGGAAATGAAACCAAGATGCACGTATCAATGATTGGGCAACTTTTCTCAAATGCTTGCACCCCTGTCCTTCTGGATCCTTTGGCAGGATTCCCGGGGGAGAGAATCAGCCAAGCCTAGCGCTTTTCTGCCCTGCACTGGCTAGAACACCGTGTGTGTTCCATTTGGAGAATTGGATTGCATCTCACATGCGACGGTGTATGTTACACATTCTTTCCGGGATTTGGTGTTCCCATTTAGAAACCACTCTTTAAGGTATGGAGGGTGGGGGCAGCGAACACGCATGCTCTAGTGGAAGACAACCCCGGGAGGCGGAGCACGGGCACCGTGAAGGCTGCAGGTCGAGCTCACCTGACCATAGTCTGTCCGGAAGACGACGACGCCCTCTGCGCAGGAATTGACAGTACTCGGAAAATGCTGGCCATTTTCTCTCAGCCAGACCCGTGTCCCCTGTAAACAAAACACACAGGATTGAACTAGGAGTTTGGACTGTGTTTCGTGGCAAATCACCACTCTCGAAATTACTGACTACGACATTCCTTTGCGGGGAAAAAAAAAAAAAAAGTTTTAAGAAGCAAATGTTTTTCTCAGACAAGAATGGCTCCGCGGGAAGCATCGTCCCCAGCCTTCACTAGACACCAAGCGTGACCCGGTGTCCCACCAGAGGATGCGGAGAAGGGAAGGAGAAAACGGTACCCCCCGTGCTGCCGAGATACAAGCGCTTTACGTGGACGATCTCGGTTTCCCTCACGAACGCCCCCCGAGGCAGCCACTGTTGGCAAAGTCAAGTCAGAGAAGTGAAGGCCTGAAGGCATAGTAGCAACTAGCCCAGCATCACAAGATAGAGAGCACTTGACCCGGGCAGTCGGGTTCCAGAAACAAGTTTAACCAGGTCGTGACAATGCCGCACCTGGTGATGAAGACTCTTTGGGACCTGCTGGCTCCCATCTTCCCAGGGCCACGCCCCACACACGTGCCCACATGGAGGGCATCAGAACACCCCACTGACTTCCGGCTGCTACCAGATCTAAGTGTCAGATGAACTCTCCAAGGGAGGGACTAAAGTTTTAGTAAAGATCAGAACCCAATCCCCAGGTGACAAGTTTGCTAGGAACTCCAGCATTCAAGACAGCAACTTCCAGATCCCAGTGTTAACCCCGGAGCTTTTTTTTTTTTTTTTTTGGTGTTGATTTTATTTCCATTTCCATCTTTTGTTTCCCCACTGGACAAATGAAACAAGCATAGTATTTACCTTTCCAATGATGAATGTCCTCTTCCTTTGATTTCACAACATGAGAACCACTTGTTTCTAAGAACCAGTGATAAAAGTCTGAAGGAATCACTGGGGGGGGGGGGGGGGGGGTTACCGGTCAATTTGTAAAGAATTATCGCTATGCTGTATGCCCACGTGATGGAATGAAACACTGACCTTTCACACCGCATGAAGTTATTTCAACTGAGTTCAGTGTCCTCAATCCCAACAAAATTGACAGTAAACGAGCACACCCTTAGGACACAACGCGTTAACGTGGAAATGCTATACCTAAGTTATCACTCGAAACGGCACATACAAGGGCCCCCCGGGTGGCTCAGTCGATTAAGCATCTGACTTTGGTTCAGGTCATGATCTCACACTTCAGGAGTCTGAGCCCCACCTCGGGTTCTTTCCTGTCAGCTTGGAGCCCACTTCGGATCCTTTGCCCCGCCCCCCTTCGGCCCCTACCCAACTGGTGCACACAAGCTCACGCTCTCTCTCTCAAAAATGCATAAACGTTAAAAAAAACTTTGTGTAATAAAAAAATGGTACTTACATCGAACAGCTTTTTCTAGAACTTTTAACCTCATTTTATTGGTCTACTTAATTTGCTTTGATTTCAAATGTTAAGTGAAATATTTAAAATATGTTACTTATAATTTATTCAGCTGGCAGTTTAAGGGACTACAACTGGCTTCTTGATAGAGCTGGTAGGGGATAAATAATATAGAATTAAATTCATCATGGGGCGCCTGGGTGGCTCAGTCGGTTAAGCGGCCAACTCTGGCTCAGGTTATGATCTCGCGGTTTGTGAGTTCGAGCCCCACGTCGGGCTCTGTGCTGACCGCTCAGGGCCTGGAGCCCGCTTCGGATTCTGTGCCTCCCTCTTTCTCTGCCCCTCCCCCGCTCATGCTCTGTCTCACTCTCTCAAAAGTGAATAAATGTTAAAATAAATAAATAAACTTAAAAAAAAAAAAAAAAGAACACACACAACATCAAGTGGGAGAAGTTCCCATCCCTGCATGCGTCAGTCACATACCTCTGACTGGCGGTTCGGGCTGAGACACAGGGAACGCCAAGAATGACACTTACAACTGCCTGTCCCTCCCAATTTATTAGCAGGCAGCTGCTTCGAAAAGGAATATTTACTCCCGGCATCCTCTAAGACTGTCCTGTCAAATATCACTCCATACAGAAACCACATCATCTGTAATGACTTAGAAAAAGACTCCCAAGTGCCTGAACTATTGTTTCCATCTTTTTATTTTTGTTAAGATTTATTTACCTAAGTAATCGCTATACCTAACATGGGGCTTGAACTCACGATCCTGAGATCAAGAGTTGTAGTCTCTACTGACTTAGCCAACCAGATGCCCCATTTTATATGTGTGTGTGTGTGTGTGTGTATTAGAGAGAAAGAGAAAGCATGCATGTGCAAGTTGGGGAGAGGAGCAGAGGGAGACAGAGAGAGTATCAAGTAAGCGTCACACCACCAAAGGGCCTGATCCCAGGACCCTGAGATCACTACCTGAGCCAAAACCGAGAGCCAGACATGCGACCAACTGGGCCACCCAAGTCCCCCCCCCCTTTTTTTAAAGTAGGCTTCACGCCCAGCATGGGGCTTGAACTCACAACCCTGAGATCAAGACCTGAGCTGAGATCATGACTCAGACGGTTAACTGACTGAGCACCCAGGCGCCCCATCTTTATCCCATTTAATTTACACATCAGAGACTACAACATTTTAAAGCTCTGAGATACCTACACACACACACACACACACACACACACACACACACATTCAAATGGAAACTTTCAGAGTTCTATAAAGTGAGAACTTTTACTCATTAGGTACAATCATGAAATCATAAACCACAGTTGTTCCTCCACCCTCCAAGTCCTAAGTCCAAAAGCATTGCTTGCTAGAACCGTCACCTGCACTATTTTTTTTTTTCTTACATCAAAATGGATTTCATGTGCTGCCCGATTATTAAAATTGTCTGTCAGGGGCGGCTGGCTCAGTTGTTCAAGCATCCAACTTCAGCTCAGGTCATGATCTCACAGTTAGTGAGTTCGAGCCCCGTGTCAGGCTCTGTGCTGACAGCTCAGAGCCTGGAGCCTGCTTCCGATTTTGTGTGTGTGTGTGTGTGTGTGTGTGTGCGCGCGCGCGCACGTGTGTGTCTCTCTCTCTCTCTGTTCCTCCCCTTCTCACCCTCTGTCCCTCTCAAAAATAAAGATTAAAAACAATTATTTTTAAAAATTGTCTGTTTGGTACGAATCAGAGATTTCGTCACGAGACATTGCCGAACTCATATAAATTGTCACAAGGATGAACACAAACCTCCCGACTTCCAGAGGCTATACGGCACGCAGACTCTTTCACTGGCTGCGGTGGTCCCTCCTACCTTCTCAGGTGAAGGTACCATAAAGCCCTCTGTTGACACAGTCCTACATGATCAAACACACAGTTCACCTTCCTTAGTCCAAAGGTCTTTTTCAACAGGTGTGAAGAGCTGCTCATAAGCAAGTTCTAGGAAATCCGCCCAGACTGCCAATCGGAAGCTCACGGCCAGTTCTACTAGACCTATAGACAGCAGCTGTCTGCCACAGGTAGGAAGGGAAATGCATGTAAAACGTTCCCTTTGTTCCTTGGAAAAGCTTACACCGGCAATGTTCATGAAATCAGACCTGCAAAGCAAAACCAAAGTAGGTATTTTTCCATAGATTGTTCTTGGTGGTTTCTCTGAGCCCCCGAATGTTCTGCTTCCATTCTATTCGAATAGAACACATATGCCCAGGTCCAGTAAAGAGGCCACCCACAGGCATTTAAAGATGAAGTCACAAGCAGACATTTACCAGACCATCCAAGTTGGGAGTGGGGAAGAGAAATTTGCCCACCATATGCAAGTCATTATATTCTGTCATTGTTAAATAAGGCTGATAATGTACAATATGGCAACCTAGCATATGGAGAAAGCTCACAATTGGAGTTTAAAACTGTCTTTAAAAGTCTGATCATAACATACACATTTTATTAAAACTTGGACAAGTTTCCATCCTGATCTCTGAGACGGATATGTGTCAAGTTTAATAGCTAAAAATTTTCCTGCGCATAATCAATCACCGGTAACATTTTTTTTACCATACAAAGCACTTGCTCAAAAGTTCCCATCTCCTTTGATCTAGAGCAATCCTGTAAGATAACGAGGCAAGTAATACCATCCCTTCTTCAAAAGTGAGGTTCCTAGGGGTTCCATTTTCCATCACCAGCAAACGATTTCCTGGATAGGATTAAAAAAAATACTATCGGTGTTAGTGAGGATGTGTGGTACCCCCATTTAGAAAACGGTTTGGAAGTTTCTTAAAAAGCTAAACACGATCTTG
Organism: Panthera uncia; assembly: GCF_023721935.1. Classification (NCBI taxonomy): domain Eukaryota; kingdom Metazoa; phylum Chordata; class Mammalia; order Carnivora; family Felidae; genus Panthera; species Panthera uncia. The sequence continues at coordinate 138,951,975 of NW_026057577.1, read as the reverse complement.
GGGCACACCTGGGTGGCTCAGGCAGTTAAGCATCTGACATTGGGTCAGGTCACGATCTCACAGTTTCTGAGTGTGAGACCCGCATCGGGCTCTGTGCTGACGGTGTGGAGCCTGCTTCAGATCCTCATCTGCCTCTCTCTCTCTCTCTCTCTCTCTCTCTCTCAAAAATAAATAAAACTTAAAAAAAAAAAACTAACCACAATCTTACCCCAGGTTTCAACAATTCACCCTAGAGATCTACCTCCTTGAAAGAAATGTTTCAAAAGTCGTGCATGCAAATATTTGCAGCAGCATTTTTAATGGCCAAATACTAGAAATCATTCAAATGACTATCAACTGGTATAGAGACAAATAAAATGTAATAAATCCATGCAATGGAACTCTTCAGTAATAAACAAAACAAAACAGCAAGCCACTGACAGAATAATCAATAAGGACGGATCTCAGAAACATTATGCTAAGTGAAAAAAGCCACACACAAAACAGTTCATAGTGTACGGTTTCATTTATATGGCATTTCTGGAGAAGGCAAATCCATGGACACAGAAAGCAAAGGAAAAGCTGCCCGGAGCTAATTGTGGGAGGGACACTGACCATGAACGTGGGAAAAGGGAGCCCGGGGGTGATGGAACAATTAGAAAGCTGGATCGTGTGGATAACCTTGCAGCTGTATAGATATACCACAGCTCCTTCAAATGTGGACATGTCATTGGTGAATTTTTATTGTCTGCAATTAAATCTTGGTGATTTCAAATCATTAGGAAAAGTTAATTTCCAAACCTATATACTTCCCAATTGTACATGCACATTCTTAAGCATTCTATAATGGGAAAAACCTAATCGTGTCTCTATAATTGGGCAATGAGAGACCAAGAAACATACATACACATGCACACACACACACACACACACACACACACACACACACACACACACCCATAAAGATGCAGGGTAAGGGCTGAGTGAAAACTCTTAAGATTTGTGTTGAATTCAAGTCCCTGCTCTCTACTAATGTCAACAAGGGGGCTAAGTGGCCACACTGGAGACTTGCCCAAACGAAAGAGAAGACTGGGGTAGAGTGTATCGTTGTCTCATGGTGCTCAGGTATTAGCCCCTCACCCTGGAAGATAATTCTTAATCTCCCACCAACTGCCGACCTGGAGTGCCTCCTCCCTGGGCAAGGAACTTTATCCGGCTTTTCCCCCTGACCGTGGCCACGCGAAGTCGCCTGGAATTGTTACCTCCTGGCCCTTGACACACACACACAGTTTGCTGATCCCTACTTTAAGCTAAAGAAGATAAAATCGCCAGCACAGATTTCAACCTACTGTTACCCTTTTCAAAACTACCGCATTTCTCTTCTGGTTTTAAAAATGATTTTCTCTTCTGAACTCTGAAAACACTTAAGTTTAAAAATAAGGTAGGGAAACAACCCTAAAAAGAGATAATGATGATGGGCTTTAAATACCATGCTGTGTGGCATGTTCTAATTACAGATTCACAGAAAAGAGAACATTCTTTACCCAAACACACAACTGAACCTTAGACCCAGAACAGAGCACCACACCTACTTTTCTCTTGTAAGTGCTTACTTGGACTGTGTCAAGTGCTACACTTCAGGATTCTCTAAGAACCTACACCATAAAATCACAATGTGCTTGGAAATTTGATATTTTTTTTAAAGACAAAGGGGACAAATAATTTTGTAACGGCTACATTAATATGGCTATTTAAATCTGTAGTAAATGCAGCAGCCAAAGGAAAGTTCTGCTCTTTTGCCTGCAATGATTTTTTTTTTTTTTGAATGAGAGGAGCACGAGGGGGGGGGGGGGGGGGGGGGGGGGGGGGGGGGAGAGAGAATCTTAAGCAGGCTCCACACCCAGCACAGTCCCTGACGAGGGGCTTGATCCCACGACCCAGGGATCATGACCTGAGCCAAAAACCAAGAGTCGGATGCTTGACCGACTGAGCCACCTGGGTGCCCCTCTAACCTGGCATCTTCTAAGGTGTCTAATGTCGAAGTCGGGGGCAGGGCAGGGGCCAGGGGACCCTGCTCCTGACGATACTGAATTCCAGAAACTGGATGTAGATAACATATCATAGTATCAAGGACTTAAATGGCACTTTTTCTCCATTTTTTTAAATGGAGATATATTTGACATGTGACATTAGCGTCAGGTGTATGTGATTCAATATTTGCATATATTATGAAATGATAAACACAGTAAGTCTAGTTAATGTCCATCGGCATACATGGTTGCAATTTTTTTGTGTGATGAGAACTTGGAAAATCTCCTTTCTTAGGAACTTTCAAATATACAATACGGTATTATTAACTACGGTCGCCATGCTGTACGTTACATTCCTAGGACTTAACTCTAACTAGAAGTTTGTACCTTTTGACCTCCTTTTTTTTTTTTTTTTTTTAATTTTTTTTTTAACGTTTATTTATTTTTGAGACAGAGAGAGACAGAGCATGAACAGGGGAGGATCAGAGAGAGAGGGAGACACAGAATCTGAAACGGGCTCCAGGCTCTGAGCGGTCAGCACAGAGCCCGACGCAGGGCTCGAACTCACGGACCCTGAGATCATGACCTGAGCCGAAATCGGACGCCCAACCGACTGAGCCACCCAGGCGCCCCCCTTTTGACCTCCTTTACCTACTTTTCCCATCTCCCCCCACTGCCCCCCACAAACCATTGAACACCCCTCTGTATCTATGTTGTTTTTTTGGGGGGTGGGGTGGGGGTTAGATTTCACATATGAACGAAATCCCTCCTGTTTTACAGTCAATGGTTTTTCCACTGGAAGTAGAAACAACTCTTCAACATATTTTTTTTAATCCTTCTATTCCAATCCACCTTAAAAGACACATGGCTTTTATAACAGACCAAATGCTAATGCGAGCTCCTCAACTCGGCACTCGCGACATTTTGGTCAAGGTAATTACTTCTAGGGGGTGAGGGGACTGTCTTAGCTGGAAACCACCAAGCCAGAGTCATACAAAGTTCTGGAGCCACAGCCAAATTAGAGTTTTTAAAAACCACTCATCGTCCGTGACCTAATTGAAAGCAGACTCCATTGTCTACATTCTAAGAATTTCCACCACCTCCCAGAGTAGGATCAGCCCCAGATGCAACAGACCTGGGACAGATCTAATTTCTGGTGACATTAGAGCAGGTGCGTACAGAAGGGAGGGGGCGGTGAGAGCCTGCCAAGTGCCGGACAGACATAAGGAAAGAGGTCCAGGAGGCAGACGGCTTGATGATGGGGTTAGAGGGACGCTCTCCTTTTCCTCCCTCCGTCCAGTCTGTTTTGTTTTTCATGTGAATTACAGCTGACTTTTGACGCTTGTACACAGATGCTTGAACTGTACAGACAAAAACCTGTCCTCTGTGCTCACAAACCCCAACACAAAACTTGCCAGAAAGCTTGGAGACGGTGCCGACAAGAATGAAGAGAGGAGCAAAAGCCCGTATACAAAACGAGTGTGGGAAACGCGGCACAGACACAGCAGAGGGGGCAGAGCCCGCAGATTAGAAACACACGGGGAAGGTGAAGTCTACGCTGTCTCCCCTCCAGAGGTGGCTCAGGAGGGGGCCTGGAAATGCGGTGGAGAGGCCGGGGAGACCACGGTGTCCTAGCATCCCCGCAGCGGCGGGCAGTCTCCCCACGCCCTGGCCACACAGCACACACAGTGTGGGGCCCACGGGGCTGAGTGATCTCGGGCTCATTGCCTCCCCTCGTGACTGCAGGGGCTCGGACCTGAGGCTGGCAATCATTTCTGAGCAACCGTACCAGATTCCGAAGAGGCTCGCCGCAACCAGGCTCTAAGCGGAACCCGGGTGGCATTAGGCTCATGTCCCAAAAGGACGCAGAATTCAACCAGGGGCCGAGGCCAGTGCTCCACCCTGCACCGGCTGCTGAGGAGGGCCAGGGAATCAAGGGGGGGCTCAAGAGAGAAACGGTGAGCATACAGCCCGTGATGATGGAAACGTGTGGCCTGAGGACCCCAAGTCTCTCCCGCTTTACCGCTGGCTGTGGAATGGCGACGCCTTTCGTTTTCCATCCGGGCAACCCCGACAACCATCGTGTGCCCACCAGAGCTGATGGGCCACTGGATTCCAGAGGAAAACAAACGTGTTGCTGACGTTCTGCTTCAGACTCAGAGACACAATCCACCCCCGTCCTCCCGAACCCTAAGATTTTGCCACAAGGGTTAAGTAACTCCACAGACAGGCCGACCCAAGTCGTTGAGGATATTGCTGAAGTACTGTATATTTTTGTAAGAAATGTATGCCAGCTACGTGTATGTACATTATACTTGTAACTTTCAGCTACATCATCCACGTCGTTATTAACATCATTTCCTGGCCTCACCTATGGGCCTAAGACCCATAGGTAGACATGTAGTGTCTCAAACAACTCAAACACATCTTTAACAGTATGGCTGCAAAGAGAGGAACGTGTGCATTCGTGATGCAAAGTTCACAGACAATCCGTCCCATGTCTTTAGATAGGATCCCATGCCCCCACCTGCCAAGAATCATGAGGCACTCACATTTTTTCCTGTTGTCCTGCCCAGAGGGTCAAACTCTGTTACCACCATCGGCTACCTGGAAGGCAGCTTCCTTGCAGAGGATCACATGAAAAGTACACAAATGACAGGAGGTAAAAAGCAAGGAAAAGAAGAAAACCGTCCAGAAAAAAACTAACCTTTGCTCACTCTTCCCCAGATACAGGTACAAAGGCTCATTGGTATCCCCCCACTCTCAATTCAAAGTCAAAACCGAACAAATGGTGAAGAGCAAGATGCCTCAATTATGAACATGCGATGCTATCAAGAGTTTATTCCACGGTTACAGGGTTCCGACCTTGCCAACCGATTCAGCCCTGATTTTATATTCTATTTTTTTTCTACCTTCTTTACAATTCCTTAAGATGGCTTTTTTTTAATTAAATTTGGGGCGCCTGGGTGGCTCAGTCGGTTAAGCGTCCGACTTCGGCTCAGGTCACGATCTCGCAGTCCATGAGTTCGAGCCCCGCGTCGGGCTCTGGGCTGATGGCTCAGAGCCTGGAGCCTGCTTCCGATTCTGTGTCTCCCTCTCTCTCTGCCTCTCCCTCGTTCATGCTCTGTCTCTCTCTGTCTCAAAAATAAATAAAAACGTTAAAAAAATTTTTAATTTCATTTAATTTTTTTTAATGTTTTTATTTATTTTTGAGATAGAGCATGAGCAGGGGAGGGGCAGAGACAGAGGGAGACACAGCATCCAAAGCAGGCTCCAGGCTCCGAGCTGTCAGCACAGAGCCCGACGTGGGGCTCGAATTCACAGACTGTGAGATCATGACCTGAGCTGAAGTCAGACACCCAACCGACTGAGCCACCCAGGCGCCCAGATTTAATTTGATTTAAAAAAATTTTTTTAAATATTTTTGAGAGAGAGAGAGAGAGAGAGAGAGAGAGAGAGAGAGAAGGAGGGGCAGAGAGAGAGAGGGAGACACAGAATCCCAAGCAGGCTCCAGGATCCGAGCTGTCAGCACAGAGCCTGACACGGGGCTCGAACTCACGAACAGTGAGATCATGAACTGAGCCGAAGTCGGACGCTTACCCAACTGAGCCACCCAGGTGCCCCAAGATTTTATTTTTTAAGCAATCTCTCATACTCAACACGTGGACAGAATTCATGACCCTGAGGATTAAGAGTTGCATGCTCTAGTGACTGAGCCAGCCAGGCACCCCCTTAAAATGGCTTTTCGGTTGCTCTTTTAAACTACAGCGACTCGAAATTATCTCAGAAACCATTTAAATCTGAGGGTAATGAGACATCTGCAAGTTGCCGAGCTAATCTCAAACACTGAGAATCCAAGGAACAAAAATCAAACTAGTCCATCTATTAGTTAATCGTTTACCACACAGCCAACACACGTTTCAAAGAAAACAAACCAGCACTAAGCAGTTAATACACCTGAAATTTATTCATCCATCTATAAGTCACTTAATCCATAAGGCCATCCATCCATCCACCCACCCACAAGTCCATTCATCCTATAAACATCTTTTGAGGCCCCTATTATGTACCAGGCACTATGAAAGGTTCAGCTGAAACAAAATCGCTGCTGCCCTCAAGAGCTTACAACATATCCAAGAGAGAGTTTTCCTTTTCTAATACCTTCCCCATCGACTCTCTTCCAAAGGAAATAATAATTACAAGGAGACCAAGACAAGAGAGACAAAGTAGCCAATGGAAGAAAGGACACGTAGATTTTATAAAATGCAGAAAACTGTTCTGGTGCTAAGAACTCTCAAACACTACTGAGAAATCCTCCCTAAGGGACTTAAAACTGAATTTCATTCTTCCTTCCAGTGGAAACAGGAGGAGATACAGAACAGGAGGGGTAATAAGAGACCATCACAAGACGCTTGTATTCTTCATGGAATGGAATACCAGACATCCTTTACCACTTATTCCCTAGAGTTTATGGCCCTTTCCTAATCTTGACCAGAATAATTAAAAAAAAAAAAAAAAAAAAAACCCTACAGATAAAAACTGATAGGATGGATCATCTTAATGAAATCCTGTCCTGGCTGCTATCTATTTTTAGGGGGAAGAAAACCCCTCCAACTTACTTGGAACAGGACTTTGTCAGCATTTCCTAAAAACAAATAAACCAAGAACACAGTAGGGAATAAATAAACTTAAAACAGCTATCTCTCACTTCTGCGGCATACACAGTGATTCCTTTGCAGAATTTTATTAAATTTCAAAAAAGTTATTTTTCATACAATCATACTTCCTGAATTAAGAGGTGCTTAAAAAAAGAATCTAATCGGGGCGCCTGGGTGGCTCGGTCGGTTGAGCATCCGACTTCAGCTCAGGTCATGATCTCGCGGTCCGTGAGTTCGAGCCCCGCGTTGGGCTCTGTGCTGACAGCTCAGAGCCTGGACCTGCTTCGGATTCTGTGTCTCCCTCTCTTTCTGCCCCTCCCCCTCTTATGCTCTCGCTGGCTTACAAGCATCCGGCTCTCACTCTCTCTCTCTCAAAAATAAACATTAACATTTTTTTTAACTTTTTTAAATGTTTATTTATTTTTGAGACAGAGAGAGACAGAGCATGAATGGGAGAGGGTCAGGGAAAGGGAGACACAGAATTGGAAGCAGGCTCCAGGCTCTGAACTGTCAGCACAGAGCCCGACACGGGGCTCGAACTCACGGACTGTGAAATCCTGACCTGAGCTGAAGTCGGATGCTTAACCGACTGAGCCCCCCAGGCTCCCCCCCCCAAAAAATTTTTTTAAATAATCTCAATCGAAAAGGCAGATTATATATTGGCAAGAATTCAGAGAAACTAGAACCCACATACACTGTTGGTCAAAAGGCATAATGGCACAATTGCTCTGGAAAACAGACTGGCAGTTCCTCCAAAGGGTAAACATAATGCTTCCATGTGACCCAAGAATCCCACTCTTGAGGCATATAACCAAGCAAAATGAAAATATACGTGCACACATCAAAACCTGTATACGAGTGTCCACAGTGGCCTTATTCACGATAGCCCCCAAGTGGAAATAACCCTCATAGTCCATCAACTGATGAATAGATTTTTTTTTTTTAATGTTTATTTATTTTTGAGACAGAGAGACACAGAGCATGAACGGGGGAGGGGCAGAGAGAGAGGGAGACACAGAATCTGAAATAGGCTCCAGGCTCTGAGCGGTCAGCACAGAGCCTGACGCAGGGCGCGAACCCACGGACCGCGAGATCGTGACCTGAGCCGAAGTCGGACGCTCAACCGACTGAGCCACCCAGGCGCCCCAATAGATTTTTCGATGTGTGCCCCATCCATTCAATGGAAGATCGTTCAGTGATGCAAAGGATCACATTACAACATGGATGAGGCCTGAAAACATCGTGGCAAGGGGAAGAAGCCACAAGGGACCACAGTTGCCCGATTCCATTTCCGTGAAATGTCCCGAAGATAAATCCATGGACATCGAAAGCAGGCGGCTGGCTGCCTAAGGCTGGGTGAAGGTAGCAACGGGGATTGGGGAGGGATAGCTAATACATGTAGGGGTTTGGGGCTTTGTTTTATTTTTGTGGGTGGTGAAAACCTTCTGGAATCAGCAGTGACGGCTGTGCAAGTATTCGTATATGCTAGTATTAATATATACTACCATACTTGCGCGAGTAATTAGTGAATATGCTAAAAACCACTGAATTGTGTGCTTCAGAAGGTGGATTTTAGGAAATGGGAATTACGTTGCAAATCAAAGAGGAGAGGAAGAAAGGCCAACCAGAAATCCAGGCGGAATCACTTCTGACTTCATTCCCTCCCTGGATCCAACTATCCCACGGCCATCCACACCCCCGGCCTCCCTTACCCCATACATACGTCAAGAAAGCCTTTTCGGTTTACAACTGCTTTTCATTGAGTAGCTTTCACAGAGAGGTATCAGTTGCCATCTTTGTAAATGCATGAATGTCACGACTTTCGGGAGACATCCAGAAGGCAATTCACTCAACAAGAAACTTACGCAGATGACCACAACCGGTTTTTATATGCTTTCCCCAGAACATCAAAACCATAGTCATTTCAGTGCTTTGACTGTTTGAGGTAGGACAGGATTTAGGTCATGAGTATGAACAGGAGGCAGGAATGGGTTGGTTTTTACTTGCTGTTGAATCTCCAGCACCTGGAACAGGGCTGGACATCCTCAGGGAGGATGAAGAATTAATTAATTCACTCTCAATCGAAAACCCTACCCGAGTGCTCTGCTCAGTGCCCACCAAATGCACGCGCCATCTGCTAGAACAGTGCTGTTCACAGAGATGATGGACCGCAGAGGGTTTCAGTACAAAGTCTGAGAAACCCCACTGGACGCTCCCTAGAAGGTGTGGACTCAGACGTGAATTAGCTGGGGGACCATCCAGCTTGTCTGTTACACAGGGCACGAGAGGACACGAGATGGCCTTGACATGGCTTACGGAAACGCTCCAAAGCCATGGGGCTCTTTGACCCATCGTGGCAGCACCTACATCTGGGGCCTTGCAGGCACCTTCGGGTCACATCTAGGATGGCTTTCAGCCATCCTATTGCTTTAACAACTGGCTTTGGAAAGCCTTGCTAGAGAATCTAAGAACGTGCAGGCCTAGTTTAACCATGTAAACCAACCTTTTCTCCAAAATTACAACTTCGGATGCTTTTCAGCTGCAAAAGACTTAAAAATAACTTATCAAGGGGTGCCTGGGTGACTCAGCTCGTTAAGCATCCAGCTTCGGTCTAGGTCATGACCTCACCGTTCCTGAGTTCAAGCCCCGCATCGGGCTCTGTGCTGACAGCTCAGAGCCTGGAGCCTGCTTCAGATTCTGTGTCTCCCTCTCTCTTTCTCTCTGCCCCTCCCCCATGTACGTTCTCTCTCTCTTAAAAATAAACATTAAAAAAATTTTTTTTAATTAGAAGAGAATAAAAATAACTTATCAATACAAACTACACCCACCAGGAGAGTGATGGGGGTGGGGGCTGAAGAGGACAGAAACATTTTTATTTTTATTTGTTTTATTTTTTTTTTAATTTTTTTTTAACATTTATTTATTTTTGAGATAGAGAGAGACACAGCATGAACGGGGGAGGGGCAGAGAGAGAGGGAGACACAGAATCAGAAGCAGGCTCCAGGCTCTGAGCTATCAGCACAGAGCCCGACGCGGGGCTCGAACTCACGGACCGTGAGATCGTGACCTGAGCTGAAGTCGGCCGCTTAACCGACTGAGCCACCCAGGCGCCCCGACAGAAACATTTTTAAATCACGTAAGTGCCTGTATCTGTGCTGCTTGCTATATACTGAGACTTTCTCTAAATAAAATTATTTCTCTCCTATACCAAAGGCATTTTCATTTCTCTCCATATTCAATATCTTCTTGGGTTCCACAGAGATCTGGGAACAGAGTGACACTTACTAAGAAAGGTAGCATGGGGTGCCTAGGTGGCTCAGTCGCTTAAGAATCTGACTCTTGATTTCAGCTCAGGTCATGATCTCAGGGTTGTGAGATTGAGCCCTGGTTCAGGCTCTGCTCTGGGCGGGAAGCATGCTTGAGATTCTCTCTCTCTCTCTCTCTCTCTCTCTCTCAACAACAAAAAGGCAGCATGTCTAACAGCCCAACGGCAATGCCACTGGTTATTCAGGACAAGTTGAAGGAGATGCTCTTCCAAGGACGTGGGCCTGTGCACCTGACCGTGAGGACCAGCGAGGCATGAGGACACCAGGGCACCTACAGTGTGACAAGCCAGACAAGTTGTGGAATGGAATGGGATGTGTGGTTTTAACTGTTGTTTTAAATCAATTCTGGGGCGCCTCGGTGACTCAGTTGGTTAAGCGTCCAACTTCAGCTCAGGTCATGATCCCGTGGTCCGTGGGTTCGGGCCCCGCCTCGGGCTTTGTGCTGACAGCTCAGAGCCTGGAGCCTGCTTCAGATTCTGTGTCTCATTCTCTCTCTGCCCCTCCCCTGCTCGCGTTCTTTCCCCCGTTTAATGGCCTTGACAGTTTTGGGGAGTGCATGTCAGGTATTTTGTGGAATATTCCTTGGTTGGGGGTTTTTCTCATGGTTGGGCTGAAGTTTGGTGGTTTCCAACAATGGCTCAATCCAGGGGGGTCCAACTGCTTCAATGGGAATCCTGGCTTTCCTGCATCTTGGCCACGTGGCTTGCAACAAATTAAACCTCTGTGGCTTTCCATTTCCTCCTCGACAGAAGAGGAACCCAGCTCCCAGGTCACTGTGGGGATTAAACCAGCTAACCTGACAATGAAGGTGAGCGCGTAACCAGAAATTCCCCACGAAGAGAAGGGGCCACCCTCTGAGTGAGCAACAATGATGGGGGGCCAGAGTCACAGTCCTAAGATTACTTCTAGAAGCTTGCAGTCCAAGGGGGACAAAGTTTAAATAGAAACCTTAAGCTTGATGCCATAAGGACTCATCCGGGGATGTATACCCGGAACCTGCACTTGGGGTAGGGGGGTGTTGACAAAGGAAGCAGGCCTCCCGTGGGCGATGAAGTGGACCGACTCCCCTAAGGCAGGTGCAAACCAAGGTGAAAGGGCAATTTTCCGCAAATCAGCCCAAGCGCCAGTATAGGCTAAGACAATGCAAAGTGGCTTACCCGCTCTACTTAATCTCCGTCCAGAAACTATTAACAGCCCCACACAACTGAACAAAGAAGGCATTCACCTTTGTCCGGCCCAAGAAAAAATAAAATCTCAGACTCTCCCGAGCAAAGCTCTAGAAACCGCAAAGGACTAAAACTACCTCCCCACTTACCAATAAAATGTAGGCCAAGTAACATTGTTTCACAAATGCAACAGACTTTCTTCCAACTATGTTCTTACAAAAACAAGAAACAAAACAATACAGCAGCCAAGTCATTTTGAGGTATCCACTTACCAATAAAATGTAGGCCAAGTAACATTGTTTCCCA
>NW_026057577.1:138880416-138940110 GCF_023721935.1 Panthera uncia | reverse complement strand
TCAAAAGACTCTCCAAAACTTGGAAATTCTCAAGACGTCCTTGAGCAGAATCAATAGGCCAACAGAAGTGGGGGGCGGGGCATGCCCTGCAGTTAAGACCCCCCACTGGGGTAGATGAGAATAAGCCAGGCCAGGGTGGGCTAAAGTTTGAGGCCCGCGGACAAATCTGGCCCCATCCCATCAGGGCAGGTAACACAAAGCCCTGGGTCCTGAAGCTAAAGGAATGTTCCTCTCTGTTTCTCCTGGCTTCTCCTCAGCTTTATCCCTGACTCCTGGATGCCAGGCCCTGTCTGGTCCAGAATGAAGGCCCTATGCCCCCCTTTCCACACCCAGGCAGCCACAACCGACCAGCGGGAAGAAGAGGCTCATCCCAGCAAAGGAGAGGTTTCCCAGCAAGAGACCAGAAGACATCTCCTAGGAATGGAGTCCAGCAGCCCCCCCACCCCCGCTCCAGCCTTCTAGAACCACTCCAGCCGCAATTCAGGCACTCCTCCCCCAACCACCTCACCCAGTAAAAAGCCTGACTCATGGCCGGAAGCAAGGTCATGCATGCAATAAAACCTCTCAATGGTGAACTCCAGGCATGGGGGCTCCTCTTATAAAACAGAGCAGGACGGGAAGGAGGTTTAAGCAGGGCCAGCAGGAGGTCAGCTGAGGCAGGATGCTGCTCCCAAGCCCAACTGCGGACCACCCCCCGGCCCCCAGTCCCCCTGGCCTGGCTGCCCTTCTTGGAAGAATGGAGCCCATCCTCCACTCCACCGGCTCACGAAGGAAGGGAACCACAGGCAGAGAGAAAGCCCAAGCATCAGGTGTCACGAACACCAGTGGCCAAGCCAACTTCCAGTAAACCCTCGTGAGACAGAAAACCGTGCAGAAGGGAGGCTCTCACCTCTGACTTTACAGCAGAATCAAACACCCGTGGAGCTCGTAAACCTGGACAGTGCCCAGGGACCAGCTCCAGATGTGCACAGCTGGCGTCTTTGGAAGCCCCACCATTGGGGCTTCTGGGCCCAGGGGGGGTGAGGAAGCGCCCCTTTGCCGGGCTAGTCCTCAGCAGGATAGGTGGTCACCCAAAGGAATGAGGGCTCCTTCCCTTCCCTCCCCCCTCCCAAATTCACCACTTCGGTGACTCTCAAACCTGGTCTGGCTCCGAGGGAACGCTTGGGGCTCTCTTTGGAACCCCACGCAAAGCAAAACATCAGCTTACGAGCACTGGGTTCAAAACCACCAATCCAAGATAGCTACTCCTAGCAGGGAAACCATTAGGTCCAAGCAAAACCAGGAAGGAAGAGCGAGAGAGAGAAGGAAGGGAGAGAGAGAGAGAGGAAGGAAATAAGGAGGTTAGTTAACATACATACCCTGTCCACACATGGAACGCATCGCTCCTGAATAATTTACTACACGATGCTGGCATGCACCCCCCGCCCCCCACCCCGCCACCCCCCGGCCCCGCAGTACTCATTTACTCAATAATTAACGTCTGCTGCGATCCAAGTGTTTGTTTTGAAATTAGCTGAAAGTCATTTTTCAAAACATGTCATTTAAGAGCTATTTTAGAAGTCCCCACAAAACTGCACCTATAACACAGCCGGCTGGCTAAACATCACCTAAAAAAAACATCCTCTATTAGCATTTACTTAGGGACTCCGGGATACCACCACAAATACTCCTCTATCATCATACCCAAGACATAATGCAAAACGCCTCCCCCAGGGCATGAAACCAGCTTCCCTGGATAAATCCCATTAAATCAGTGTTTAAGCCCACAGCTCAGCTTTTCAAGTGGCAACGAGTCCCCCCTACAGGCTTCCACAGAATGCCCACGCGCTGCCCTCCCCTGCTAATGACACCAGGCAAACCGGAAGGCATCTTAGATGGTACCATCCAAACTCCCTTGTTCCCCATACAGATGCCACAGAGGTTGGTCCACAGACACTGGAAATCTAGAGAAGCGACCACTTATCTCCAAGGCCCCAAATCACAGGCAATACAGAGTGCCAGCTGTTGCTGGGGTCACCCTGCCATGGGCTACGAGCTCTAGCAATTTGGAAGGGCAAACACAAACGGGTTCAAACCTCTTCCCTCGACAGAAAAAGCTCCTGAGGAGGTTTGTTCAAAAATCCCAGCTGGAGGGGCGCCCAGGTGGCTCAGTCGGTTAAACATCTGACTCTTGATTTCGGCTCAGGTCACAATCTCACAGTTCGTGACATCGAGCCCCACGTCGGGCTCTGCGCTGACCGCAAGGAGCCCGCCTGGGATTCTCTCTCCCTCTTTCTCTGCCCCTCCCCTGCGCACACAGTCTTTGTCGAAACTAACAAACAGAAAAAATTAAAAAAAAAAAAAAAAAAATCCCAGCGGATCACAGAAAAGTAGCCCGGACAAAACCGCCTACGTGGCTGACACAGTAGTCAGAACAATCTCACAGGCATCCCCCCAAATGCTATCCGGTATCTCAAGAGGGTCACTAAAACTCTGCAGACCCCACTAATCTCAAGAACTCCTTGAGCTTTTTGTGCCAAGAAAGAGATGACCTCCCAGTATGCGTGTCCTGTGGCTGTCATCAATTACAGGCTGGGAGAGAAACAGGCAAGGGACCCCTGGAGCTGCTGAGCAAAGTCACAAAGGAAGCGGCGGGGCCCTCCCTGGGGGGACAGTACCAGCAGTCATCACAAGCAGCTGAAAGGGCTCCAGGGAGAAAACTTTGAGGAGGTCCCCGCCGGCTGGCTGCTCGGCGGGTCTCTAGGAGCCTGTCTTGCGTCCTGGTAAGCACATCTTCAGACCGATGTCCCCAACACAAAAGATGCAAGCCACGTGTGGAAGTTTACATTTTCTAGCAACCCCGTTGTTTTGTTTTGTTTTGTTTTTTCATTAAAAACGGACACATAAGATTGCCTTTCGCAATGTTACTTAACCCCATAGATACAGTGTCACCTCAACACGTAATCTGTACAAACAATGTATTAAGAAGATAGTTTACATTCTTTTTTCCATACTAATTCTCAAACTCTAGTGGGTATTTTTTTTTAATGTTTATTTTTTGAGAGAGAGAGACAGACAGGCAGACAGACAGACAGAATCCGAAGCAGGCTTCAGGCTCTGACCTGTCAGCACAGAGCCCAACTTGAGGCTCAGACTCATGAACGGTGAGATCATGACCTGAGCTGAAGTTGGATGCTTACCTGATTGAGCCACCCAGGCGCCCCACAAACTCTAGTGGGTATTTTATCTAAAAAAATTTTTTTAATGTTTATTTGTTTTTGAGAGAGAGAGAGCGAGCGAGGACGAGGGGCAGAAAGAGAGGGAGAAAGAGAACCCAAAGCGGACTCCGGGTGAGGCGGGGCCTGAACCCGTGAACCGGGAGATCATGACCTGAGCCAAAGTCGGACGCTCAATGGCCTGAGCCACCCAGGCGCCCGTCTAGCAGGTATGTTACACTCACTGCGCATCTCAGTTCGGAACAGCCACACTCCCACTGCCCAACTGTACGTAGAAGCTAAGGTACTGGACGATGCAGTTCTAGACTCCAGACCTGTCATTTTGTGAGCCAAGATAGCGGCATATGTACAAAGACATGAATGCGAGGTCTTCTGTTTGTTTGCTTCCTCCCATTTTAGGGAGCATACGGACACACGTTTCCCCAGCGACAACCAGCAAGGGTATGTATGAATCATTCGTCATATCGCCTGCCCCCGCCCCGAACCTACCTTAGCACAACACTACCTGGAGAGATGGGCGGAACAGTCTTTTTCTCTCTACTTCTGAAATAAGGAGGTAATAAGATCGCTCTAAGAATGTAGTCTACATGCCCCGTGTATAAGATGATTTAAAAGTTCTGGAAAACTTGGTACACAAATTGCCCTGTGACTTTTTTCTTTTTTTGTTTTTAACCAAAGGGAAGAAGAAAAACATATCTGTTTACCCGAATCCAAAACTCACAGCGATTTCAACAGCAACGCTTTCTAAATTCTTGAACTCTTAAATGCACATGTCAGCTCATTATCGGAGTTACTATGGGGCTTAGAGTTAAAACAAAGCTAGACAATTAATTACGCATCAAGCAGTAGAAAGTATGTGCTTTCACCCAAAACTGCCCTCGCCTCCTTCCACGACCAGATTTTTTAAACAGGAGAGCAAAAAGACGACAGAGTCTTGCCGGTGTAATGAGGGCAGGGTAAGGCAAATGCGCAAATTGGGGTTTCCAGGAGCTATAGGTTAGCAACCGTAAAAATGACCCTGGAGCCTGCTGTGTAGGGATGTGAAGACAGACAGACTGCAGAAAAACTTGTAAATTCGCCTCAACACCCAGCAGGGAGGTGAGCACCTCCGAGAGGCAAGTGGGCCTTTCCAAACGTGGGGACAAGGCCCAGCAGGCCATCTGTTCTCACCGCCCCCCCACCCCAGGCCCCCACACCAGGCCCCAAACCCAGCCCTGACACTTTACAATCTATGTGCCACCAGGAAGACAGAGTGACCCTTTTAAACACACATCCCTTCCCTGCTGAAATGCCTTTTTCATTTGGACACAATCCCTCCTGAGGCCTATGGGGACTGTGCACATCCGGGCCCCTGCCTCCCCCTCCGGCCTCCTCTGGACTCTTCTCAGATCTCAACCAGGCTGAGCTCACTCGCGCCCAGCCTGTCCCGAGTGCCTCCTGCCTGCTCCCTACTCCACCACCAATACCGAGGCACCTTGCGGCCTGCCATTGACACTGCCCACTCCAGAAGGGCCTGGCCCACCTCTCCAGCCCAGCCACATCTGCTGCCTGAGCTTCTGTCCAGTACAGGCACAGCCCAGAGGGAGATGCTGTGGGTTCGGTTCCAGACCACCGCAATAAAGCAAGTCAAGTGAATTTTTTTTGGTTTCCCAGTGCATATAAAAGTTTACACTACAGTGTACGTACTCTATTAAGTGTGGAACACCATTATGTCTAAAACAAAAAAGCAATGTATGTAACTTGACTTAAAAATACTTTATTGCTGGGGCGCCTGTCTGGCTCAGTCCGTAAAGCGTGTGACTCTTGATCTCAGGGTCATGAAAAGCCCCACATTGGGCATGGAGCCTACTAGACAGAAAGACAGAAAGAAAGACAGAAAGACAGAAAGAAACGCAGAAAGACAGAAAGAAAGAAAGAAAGGAAGAGAGAGAGAAAGAAAGAAAGGAAAGAAAGAAAGAGAGAAAGGAAGGAAGGAAGGAAGGAAGGAAAGAAAAGAAAAACACTTGATTGCTAAAACAAAAACAAAAACAAAAAGAACAAACACTAATCATCATCTGAGATTACAGCCCAGTCATAATCACCAGTCACCAATCACCATAACGAATGTAGTAGTATTGAAAAAGTTTGAGATACTTGGAGAATTGCCACAATGTGACCCAGAGACAGAGAATGAGCCAATACTGTTAGAAAAACGGTGCCAACAGATTTGCTCGACACGAGGTTGCCAAAGACCTCCAACTGGTAAAAACTGAAGTACCTGCAAAGTGCAATAAAGCGAGGTATGCTCCTATGTAAATAAGAAACTTGCACGATGCCAGGCCTCCCTGTTCCCTGGGAGGCCACAACCACCTGTGCTAGGAAGGGCCAAGGACAGAAGGAAGGGCTTCCGACAAAGATCCAAGGACACGGGAGACTCCAGCATCAACTCCGTTCACGTTGATGCTTTGCCAGGGAGTGTATACCTTTTCCCAGCCCTGCCCCATCAACAATGACCTTGACCTTTTTGTGTCCAACTCCCTTCCCTAAGATTACCTCTATAGCATTTAAATAGGTAGGAAGACTCCTATTTCAGATTTTGGGGTTCACATTGTGGAACACAGTATTACAAGTGATAGCTCTACCCTAAAAACAATTCTCCTGCATTATACACGAAAACCTCCTGTCTTCTAGAATCTCTAACAAGGAGCATTCAGGGGCTACTTATCTCGGAACCCACATACCCGATCATGCCCCCTGTCCAGCCCTCCCATGCCACTCTGCCCACCCCGCCCCCAAGGCTGGCCAGACTCATTCTCTAGACAGAGGGAAGGACACTAGAAATTCCCACCACCCTCCCAACCCCCAGCACTTTGGCTCCTTGGCAGCTTCTAGAGTCAAACCATCATGAAGCCGTATTTCCCACCTTTAAAACGGCTGATCTGAGAAGCTGTTGGCTTTTTCGGCCCTGGCTAAGGAACGCGAGAGGATTTTCCACATTTGTGACCCGCTGTTCTATTTCTCTCATGAACCTGAGGCACATTCTCATCGTTTAGCAAATTCACTTCACCTGAAGAACGAGCAGCACCCAGGATTCCAAATGCGTGGATTCATTCTACACACACTGACTCAGCCCCATTGGCTGACAAGGCACCGTGCGAGGGCCAAGAAGAACACAGAACTCAATGGTGAGGCAGCCTCAGAATCCAGCAGACCGGACCCCAGTACCCCAAGTGGCCACACCAGCCTGGAGAATGACAGCAACAGCAGACACACGGACCGTGGGCAGGTGCCAAACATTTCGCACACGCTCGCTTATTTCTAACGCCCCAGCAACTAACACTGCCCCCATCTAACAGAAGCAAGGAAGCAGGCACCGAGCAAAGAACTTGCCCAAAGCTCCAGAGCTAACAGGTGGCACAACAGGTGGGGTTTTTCTCTCCTCTTTTTTAAAAAGAGGGCTATTAATGTATAATTTATATACCATGAAGTCACTGGCTCTCGGGCAAGTGCATCCTCATTAATTCCACCTAATTCGGCCTCGCCTGGCACGTTTATTCTCTGCTCTACAGTTCCCTACGTCACAAAACGCAAATGATAAATTCAGATCCGCAGGACAGCTAAGAGATCAAATAAGGGAACGAATATTAGGAAAATAGCCCAGTCCAGTGCCCCTGGCTTCCAGAATGGTTCAACAGCCTGAAAATGAACAAGAGCTAGTCTTCTCTCAAAGACTTTAATCTAATCAGAGACCAGACCAGTAGCTACAGAAAACAGGCGTCACAAAAGGCAGAGGGACAAAGGACGCAAGAGATGCTGATGAAAATACAAAAGGGAACGGTGTGTTTAAACGGGAGGGTAGATCTGTGGGACTGGAGCTGAAGCATTTGCAACCCAGAGCCTGGGATGAGAACACAGAGTTGAGTGTTGCACTGAATCACGAACTACGTGAGAACAGACCAGAACCTCCAGTAGTGGAGTCGTACGTCTCTGACCCCGACAGAATCACGTCGGCGGCGGAGAGTGGCCTGATTCCCTCTTTCCAGGGATGGGTAGGGCCGTCTTTAAGCAAACCGCACACAGCTTGGCTTCCCAACCCTCTGAAGGAAACGCTTCCAGGAACGAACGTAGCATATGCAACGTAACGCACATCTGTCTGGTCTCATTCTGCGAAGCTTACCATGGTCTTCGGAGGATAAATCATCTTCCCACTGACCTTGAAACCCTCTTCTCCCAAACCGCGGCTGCCCTTGGAGCCGGAGTCTCCCTGCTCTCAACAGGAGACAGGAAAGGAGGGCAACAGAGGAATGTTCTCCCGCCCTGAGGCCAGCAGCTCTGGGCAGTCAGAGCCCAGAGCTGCCTCCTTGACAGCCAATCTTCCCGGGCTGTGGGAATGACCCGAATGCCAGGGCAAACAGGCCCGTTCCAGATCTGCTGACGGACAAGTGTCACAAAGCGAGAAAGTTCTGCTTCTAGGGTCTGCCAAAGCAGAAGACAGTGTCACCTCAGAAGGAACCCACTGTCAGCTCTATTTTACGGCTCCCAGGACACCACCTGACGATCTCTCGTTTGCTTTAAAGAATGAGCTTCCTGGGGCGCCTGGGTGGCTTGGTCGGTTAAGCGTCCGACTTCGGCTCAGGTCATGATCTCATGGTCCGTGAGTTCGAGCCCCGCGTTGGGCTCTGTGCTGACAGCTCAGAGCCTGGAGCCTGTTTCAGATTCTGTGTCTCCCTCTCTCTGCCCCTCCCCTGTTCATGCTGTCTCTCTCGGTCTCAAAAATAAATAAACGTTAAAAAAAAAATTTTTTTTAAAGTAAAAATAAAAATAAAAAAAGAATGGGCTCCCTGCTGCAGGTGGAACTAAGAAATTTAATTCCTGACTTCCAAGATGCCAATTGGCCACAAACCGTCCTGTGCGTTGACCCACACGCAGACAACGCGTGGGTCCAGGGCGAGAGCTGTGGGGAGAGTTGAGAACAGCTTGCGAGCAAAGGGATATCCGAGGAGGGAGAACGATCCCACGGTTGTGGAGTCCGATTTCCTTTTCCAAGTGAAGACAGAAAGTGCCCAGAGATCAGGACGGACACACCCTCGATCGCAGTCCCTGTCAGAAGCAACAGAAATCCCCCATATTTGGCATTTGCACAGAAGTGACAATGTGTCTCACACACCGGGCCTGGATCCTGTATCCATTACAGGCCCCAAAGGCACCTGTTCCCGGACACTCCAGCTGCTGCCTGTTGTTAAGGCCACTAACAGGCTTCTAGTGCCCCGTGGGGCACTAGGGGAAGAGTCTGGAGCGGTCCTTCCCCAACCCCCTCAGCGCTACAAACTAGAAGGAGACGCTAGCAGGTCACTCCTGGGACTAAAGGAACGTGCATCCTTTACTTCCGGAACAGTCCAACATCAGCAGCATCGTCATCTGGGGCCAGGTCATTCTTTGTTGTGGAGGCTCGTCCCTGCGCATGGCAGGACGCTCAGCGGCATCCCTGGCCTCTACTCACTGCGGAACCCCAGCCACGGGGTTATAGTTGGGATAAGCCAAAAAAATCTGCAAACATCACCAAATGTCCCCTGCAGAGCGAAGCCACCTACAGTGAGAGCCACTGGTCTAAAGAGTGTTAGTGGCCCACTGACATCGCACCTAGAGGAAGTTTTAAATCGTGAACCACCAAGGCCTGGAAGACACAAGCCAGCCTGGCCAAAACCTTATCATCATCTCTCCACCCTTCCTCCTCCCCGACCCCCGTCCTGAAGGGTCTCTGCCACCACTGGATGGAAAGGTGACGTTCGGCAACCTCATCACCCGTACCCAAGAGGTGCCAGAATGCTGTGGATCCTGTCGGTCTCTTCACAGGGACGTCTCCTGACCGCCCCCCTTCCTGTCGATCCCCCTGGCCACTGGGCAGAAGCAGAAAAATCCCATCGACCTTCAAGAACCCGGGATTTCAGATTGCCCCTCGACAAAAGTGACTTCCTCCGTTTCCGTTTGCTTGCCTCTTTGTAACTTAGCTTATTAAGTGGTGGAGCCCGGACTGGAAACAGAGGTCAGGGCAAGAGCACGCGCTCTTGTAGTTAGACTCTGCTGCCTCTCAAGTGCGAGACAGAGAACAAGGCCACAAAGGACACAGAAGAGTAGAGCTCGCAGGAAGCACAACAAGGACTGGAAAAACCAAGGACAAAGTATCAATTGCCAGAGCGAGGACCAAACCAACCAGCACTGATCCCTCGATCGGTTGACAGATTGCCGGTGAGAGCATTTGCATCTAGAGTGCTCTATTGAAAAAAGAAAGACCACAGGACAATTTCAGCCATCCCTAAATAAGATCCAAGGGCTCCCACCACATCCCAAAGGATTACACAGGTAATATCGACAGGCTTTTCATGTAACAACATTTACAGAAGGAGATAGCTTCTCCCTCTTTAAAAACAAAAAACAAAAAAAACCCACTATCCATAGAATAGAAAACTTCAGTGTGGGTAAAGGCAAAGTATACTTAAGTTTTGGGGCTTTTCTTTTCTTCTTCTTTTTTTTTTTTTTATTGTTTATTTTTGAGAGAGAAGGAGAGCACGGGGGAGGGGCGGAGAGAGAAGGAAACAGAGGATCTGAAGCAGGTTCCAGGCTCTGAGCTGTCAGCACGGAGCCCGACATGGGGCTTGAACCCATGAACTGTGAGATCATGACCTGAGCCAAAGTCAGATGCTTAACCGACTGAGCCATCCAGGTTCCCCTAAGGCTTGCTTTTTTTTTTTTTTTTTTAATGTTTATTTCTTACTGAGAGACAGAAACAGCACATGAGCAGAGGAGGGGCAGAGAGAGAGAGAGAGAGAGGGAGGGAGACACAGGATCTGAAACAGGCTCCAGGCTCCAAGGGGTCAGCAGAGAGCCCGACATGGGGCTTGAACTCACAAACTGAGATCACGACCTGAGCCGAAGTCAGACGCTCAACCGACTGAGCCACCCAGGAGCCCCAAGGCTTGGTTTTTAACACTACTATGGTAAAATTATGGGAGATAATGCTTTGGTATTTCCATGTGTGAGTTGCCGAGAGGGAAGGGAACGCGTACAGCATGTCCATGTGACTTCCTTTTTCTGAGCTTTATTCCTTAAAAAATGTAATATAAAAACTCATCTTTACCCCGGTTATAAAAAGAGCAAAAAACTGGTGAATCACTTAAAACTAAAGCAAAAAAGTCACTTCCGAATGTTCTCTTACGTGGCTGTAAGCGGAAAATCCGAACCTTCCTATCTCTTGGCACACATTTAAGACAAAGGATGAAATCAACATAAAACCGGGTATTCGTGCGTGTTAAATCACACACGTGAGCAATCCAAATCGACCACTGGGAGATGAGCCTCAGGCTCCTGTGAATTAAACTACAATTAGGTTTTCCGAACATGCTTTGGCCTCTGGCTTGTGAGCTATGGATAAAGCATTTAAAATAAAAACTTATTTATTAGTTAAGGGGCACCTGGATGGCTCAGTCGGTTAAGCGTCCGACTGTGGCTCAGGACGCAATCTCGCAGTCCATGGGTTCGAGCCCCGCCCCGGGCTCTGTGCTGACAGCTCAGAGCCTGGAGCCTGCTTCAGATTCTGTGTCTCCCTCTCCCTCTGCCCCTCCCCCACTCACGCTCTGTCTCAGTCTCAAAATACACATAAAAAATAAAATGGACATTAAAATAAATACAATACATGAACATTAAAAAAAATTTAAAAAAAAATAAGGTTATTAAACAACTGAAAACAGAGGCCCAAAGTAGGAACCGTGTTAAAGTCACCAGGATACTGTACTTAAGAACACAATACATCCATTCCAGTCTCTGTAAATGGAGCCTCTTGACGGATAGAAATCAACATATAGAAATATATACATTATATATGTGAGATGTATCATTGGAGACAGTTTTATACCATATTTTTATACACTTCTATATAAAGTCCGAGCCAACACTGGAGTATTATTCAGCCATAAAATGGAATTAAGCATTCATCTATGCTACCAAGCGGATGAAACTAAAAAACATGCCAAGTGAAAGAAGTCAGACACAAAAGGTCACATACTGTACAACTTCATGTACAGGAAATATCCAGAATGGGTAACTCTATGGATCATCGGTGGTTGCCACGGGCTGGGGGAGGGGGTGAATGGGGAACAACAGTTCGGGTGTTATTTGGGGGTTTAATTAGGTCATACGGGTGAAGCTCTGATCCTTCTATGTAGAGATACCAGAGCGTTTTCTCTTCCCTCCATGTGAGGACACAATCAGAAGATAGCCTTCTCTGCAAGACAGGGAAGGAGTCCTCGCCAGAAACTGAATCTGCCAGCACCTTGATCTTGGACTTCTGGCCTCCAGGACTGTGAGAAATAAATGCCTCTTTAAGTCCCACCCCCCAACCAAGTCTGGGGGGTTCTATTATGGCAGCCCAAGCTAAAACTATGGAGTTTTTTTTAGCTTTATTGAGAGACAGAGACAGAGACAGAGAGAGAGAGAGAGAGAGAGAGAGAGAGAGAATTCCAAGCAGGCTCTGCACTGTCAGCATGGAGCCTGACACGGAGCTCAAACTCACAAACTAGGAGATCATGACCTGAGCTGAAACCAAGAGCCAGATGTTCAACCAACTGAGCCATCCAGGTGCCCCTAAGACTACAGAGTTATGATCAAACCCACTTTACAAATGGGAGGCATGAGGCACTGAAGAGGAACGCAGGTTGCCAAGGCCATCCACCTGGCCAGCAGGAGGACGGCATTCAAAGCCTGCTTCCACAACCTTCCCCTCTAAGGGACACTCCATTCTTGCTGAATGAACACCAAGTGACCAAGAGAAGTAGGACAGGACCCTCGAACGGCATCCAACCTTCCATACCTCACACCCTTGCAAAAAAAAAAAAAAAAAAAGAGTAAAGTTTTAAAATTGTATAATAAAACTTTTTCCCCTTTAAAAGACAAGACTATCCAGCCTCCCTGGATTAGCCAAGTAAAACATAAAGAAGGAGCCAACAACACTGAATAAAATGGGGATCCATTCTAGAAATGCAGAAATTTAACCTAGATACCACCCTTGCAAACACGGTTTTACAACACAGTAAATATATTTTTGGAAGCCAGCTAACACTAACCCAAAGGCAAAGAGTCATTCCATTCCCTCCTTCTGCTCCAAAGTTAAGCTGCGTCACTTCTTCACCGTGTAGTATAAGCCCCAGTCAAGTTTGGTTTGGCTCACGCAGTAAAAACCAACATGCATTCGTTACTTGTCAACGTTTTACAAATTGGGACAATTCACAGAAATCTATATATCTGGTCTCTTTCAAAACTAGAAAGAAGGCCTGGGGGCGCCTGGGTGGCTCAGTCAGTTGAGCAACTAATTCTTGATTTTGGCTCAGATCATGATCCCCGGCTCGTGGGATCCAGCCCTGCATCAGACTCCATGCTGAGTGTGAGCCTGCTTGGAAAGGTCTGGCAACACCGAGTCTTTTTATTTTTTTATTATTATTTTTTTAATGTTTACTTATTTTTGAGAAAGAGGGAGAGACAGAGTGCAAGTGGGGGAGGGGCAGAGAGAGAGGGGGACACAATCCAAAGCAGGCTCTGGGCTCTGAGCCATCAGTACAGAGCCCGACGCGGGGCTGGAACTCACAAGAGCTGTGAGATCATGACCTGAGCTGAAGTCAGACGCTTGACCAACTGAGCCACCACGTGCCCCTATGGATTATTTTTGAGAGCGCGCAAGCAGGGGAGGGGCAGAGAGAGAGAACAGAGGATCGTGGGCTCTGTGCTGACAGCAAAGAGCCCGATGTGGGGTTCAAACTCACGAACCTCAAGACCGTGACCTAAGGCAAAGTCAGACGCTCAACCAACTGACCACCCAGGTGCCCCAACACCGAGTCTTAAATTCTCCCAGGCTCACGAGCACTGGCTAACCACAATCCTCGCCACTCCCCACGCGCACAACCTGGCTCGTTTCACTCATCTCCTCACCTGCTGATCCCTACGGGCCAGCATCTACAACTCTTTCAGACAGCCGGCCACACAGTCTGGGCCTCAATACGGGTTGTTTAAAAAATGCATTATTTTGTGTCGAATGCCTCCATTCAAAGGAAGCTTGTGAAGGGAAGTGTCTCAACTATTTAATGGGTTTGTGCAGCAGTGCTCTTTAATTAAAGCTGGCTCAAATCAGAACGGAAACCGTGTCTGTTTTTAGGCCAGTCTTGGACGTAACCTATTGAATCATATCTTAATTCTGACCAAATGACAGAATAAAGCCCTTTTTTAAAAGCACGAATGTTAGCCACCCAAGTAAGTGCTCTATTTATAGCTGCCAGGGATTAAGGCTTCCAACGTCTTTTACCGCCATCCTGCCCCAGCATCAGCACACACACACACACCCACACACACACCCGTGTCGCTGCCTCAATATTGAATTTCAGCCGCCAGCAAGTCAGACTTTTTCCATTAGTTGGTTTGGGATGATTCCTGAGCTATAGGCACGCTTCCTGGCCAGCTGCCCACAGAACGCCTGAACGCAAAATTCTGTTTATTTCTCAAAAAAAAAAAAAAAAAAAACAAAAACCAAAAAAACCCTGATCCTATCTTCTCTCTGGTTTTCATCAAGTTCAACCAAAAAGGAGCCTACATTTCTCACCGTGCTTCCACCAGAACTCGTTGCTTTTCCCCCAGTTATAAAACCATTTTCATACTCAGAATTGGAAGGTGTTAAAAACTCAAAAAGGGTACACGCCGCTATCGATATAATATGCTCTTAAAACTCTGGCTGATTTAAAACGCCCGAACCCTGAGTGGCCATCGAGTCTTCTTTGACTGTAGCAATAAAGGAGGGACGTGTACATTTGGTAACTCTGGAAGGAATTCAGGCCTTTGTGCCATGAACCGCTTGTGAACATTTCAAACTGTGATTTTCGCTCCTCCTTGCACGGCCACTTGGAACTCAAGACGGAACGATTAACTGCAAGTTTCAGCCCTGGTATCAGAGTGTCTTCTCCGCAGGTCTGTGAAGGAAGTTATTTTTTAAGGAACTGCACGTGCAGGGTGAATACTCCAGCTGAAGGAGGAAAAGGAGACCGGTCATCCCTGAGACCCCAGGACAGCAACAGGTCAGAGACCGGGGAGGAGGGGTGGGAGAGGGGAAGGCAGGGGTTACGCACAGAAGCAAGAGCAGCCCTGGGCAGTCGTCAGTGGCCGAAGCAGGTGTGTGATGTGGGGGTTGGGTGTGGCCGCGGGGACCACAAGACCTGGAATCAGAACGAGAGAGACAAATCAGGAGGATGATACCTGTATTTAAGTTCGAAAATGAGGCTGGCAAAAAGAAAAAAAAAAAATCAGAGCTCCAAGTTCAACAGGCAAAGCAAAGCCTTGACCTACATTGGAGGAGGTGGGGGAGGCCGCGGGGACACAGCCGCTGAGGAGGCGTGAGAACCGAGGAGAGGCAAGAGACACGGCAGAAGGAATAACCTCCATAATGCGGGTTACTCGCTGTAGTTCAACGTTGAAGGCTCTTTTATCATTCCGGTTAAGGCGAGAAACGATATACCGCACTCCACGCGCCTGGGCTCCTCCCAGGAAGCAGGCACCTGGGAACACGGACTTGGGCAATAAGGAAGGTCAGAAAAGACAAGGGCGCGTGAACAACTTCTGTGTGCTCCTGACAGAGTGACCAAGACCTTGACATTCCAGCGTGAACGTGGCCAGGCCGAGAAAGCTCACCCTGAGACAGTCCCCTCCAGTGATCCCACCCGCTGGCCACACGGCCTCTCGGAAGGATTCTAACCTGAGACAACCTTCCCAAGGAAGCTTCGTGAGCTGCCGGAGTTCCCAATGAGGCCCGCAGTGCCCGCTCACGAGGGAACCTAAGATCCATCGTCAGGAGATCGATGGTACCAGACAGTGGCCAGCAAAACCACCACAACATCTCGGGACTCTCTCCTCACTGGGACCGGCGATATCTGAAGAAGTCTGCGTGGCCCGTGTTAACTCTGCAGACCCGTTATTTCTGCCAAGTCACTGCTTTCATCTTATTTGTGAATACTCAGTTTGTAGCTTAGACAGGTCCTGTATTTGAGAGAGTCCCAGACAAAACACATCCTCAAGCAGATCCCCGAACCATGAAAATAACCTTGAGATATAGTCGCTGCCTAGTGGGGGATCATACGGCAGCAGGAGAAGTAGAAACATTTGATAAACCCACAGCCAGTCTTCCGGACCGGTGATCCACCTGGGCTGGAGAGCAGTGCTAAACTCCTGAGACGCGAACTTAGAAGCAATGAACACAGTCTCTGCAGTTGGACAAGACGACGCAGAACCCCACGCACCAGCTGCGTGCCCTGACTGATTGCTTAACCTCTCGAAGCAACAGGTTGTCCAACCCTAGATGGGATCAACGATAGTTCCTAACAAGGGAAAGACTCAATGAGATGAGGCGTATGAAGGGATGAGCACAGCAAATGGCACCAAATAGGCATCTCATAAATGTCCTATTATGGTTATTGTTAGTTTTAGAGGCTCACAGCTTCTAGATAAATCCAAGGGACCTTTTTAAAATACATTTGTTTTAACCACTGATAAAAATAAACAAATGTTTAAAAAAATTTGAGAGAGAGAGAAAGAGAGAGACAGAGTATGAGCAGGGGAGGGGTAGAGACAGAGGGTGACACAGAATCCGAAGCAGGCTCCAGGCTCTGAGCCGTCAGCCCGACGCGGGGCTCGAGTTCGTGAACCACGAGACTGTGACCTGAGTTGAAGTCGGACATTTAACTGACTGAGCCACCCAGGCGCCCCAACCCAAGGTACCTGCGTCAGTTAATCAGCTGTACTTCCCAGGGATCCTCTGGTGAACACCCCTCCCCGCTGGCCTCATGGTCTCAGTGAGTCAGGGGTAGGAATCCCACTTACAGCCAGATGCCAACCTGAGCTATCTCAGCCTCACAGCAGGCCAGGTCCATCAGTACAACTGAATCATGAATTCCATCAACATGGATCTTTAACAAGCAGTGATCTCTAAGGCAATCCCTCATCGTACTCAAGTTTCTTATCAGTAATCTGAACTAACCGAGCGGGTGAGTCAGTACTTGGCACAGATCCCGTATCAGCTGAATGGCTTAGTCCCCTGAGTAGTAGGTCGAAGGCTTGGCAAGGAGGTCATCGCTGAAGCCTCGTTACCAACCCGCCCAGCCCAGATTCCCATCATGAACCAGGTCCAGAGTCGTTAATCCCAATCAGGCTCAGCTCGTGCCCAACAAATGATCCACTTAGTAAATGAACTCTGTGCCAAAAGATAGTGGTACAGACTCTTGCTGTGACAATTTAACTCTCCTATTTGGAGTCCTTTCCCGGTCGACAGACAGAAACCTGCAGGACACTAACGTTCATGTAGAAAGAGGTCTCGTTTATGGCACCTTCCACGTTAAAAAGCAACAAAGTCAACAGCAAATCAGATTATTTCCCTGTTTGGTCTTCCCGCTAGTGGGGGAGAAAAGGTGAGGAAGAACATGGGAAGAACTCCTACCACTTTAAATGTTTTACAATTTTGGGGCACCTGGGTGTCTCGGTTAAGCGTCCGACTTCGGCTCAGGTCATGATCTCATAGTCCGTGAGTTCGAGCCCCGCGTCGGGCTCTGTGCTGACAGCTCAGAGCCTGGAGCCTGTTTCAGATTCTGTGTCTCCCTCTCTCTCTGACCCTCCCCCGTTCATGCTCTGTCTCTCTCTGTCTCAAAAATAAAGAAAGTTAAAAAAATAAACTAATTAATTAAAAAATAACAAAAATAAATAAATATTTTACAATTTTATATGCCACATCATACCTCAGTAGAAGTGAAATAAAAGAATAAAAGAATAAAATAAAATTTTTAAAAAGCCCTCACTTCTAAAGCACAGATTGAATCCAGGAACTTTAAAGATGAACCCAACTTACTTTTCCTCCTGCCCAAAGGTTTGGTGAGAACAAGAAGGGTGTGAACTTAGTATTCTTCCCTTTATTTTGCAGTTTGGCCTGCTGTTTCTACCGCCCTCCCCAAGCATTCAGTGATTCATTGCTGTGGCTTGCGAGGCAACGACGTGCTAGATGAAAATTAAGCCGAAAGAAAAATCATACACTTACTCATCAGCATAGGGAGAAGCGGAAAAGGAAGGACGGCGTGGAGTTTGTCGGTAAAGGTTTGCTCACCCCTTACAAGACGCTGCCTCAAGCACGATCAGGGTCCGTGACCCAAGTGCTCAGAAATGAATGAAAATAATCACATGGTGGCAGAGAGAGGACCGGAGGGCAGAGCTCTAGTTCTGGCCCCTTCCAGCCTTCTTCCGTGTCAAATCTACACATCAGTCTCCTGGTGCTTGGTGATGGAATTGGTCGTACTGTCTGTGCCTTTGCCTTTTAGGACAAACGGAAGCCCATAGCTAAAAAGGCCTGGGAAAAAATAACTTTACAGCCCACTGTATAAATACACAGACATACAATATATTTTTCATGGATGCCACAGAAATTAATTTCAGAATAAACAGAATTTTAAATCTAGATATATAACGTAACTAAGCCATAATAAATAGAATTTGGATATTATAATTAAAAAATCAGATGAAGGCAACACGGATACTCATTCACACATACTCCTAAAACATGTTACAGAAAATTGTGTTAGCGGTCCTCATTTTCCTTAAAAAACAGAAAACTAAAACACAAAAGGGTAGAATCTTACACAATCAAGTCAGTCTTCTGTATCAGGGTGTCTCAGCCTTGATACTACTGACATTGGAACTGAATCAGTCTGCGTTGTGGGGGGCTGTACTGTGCATCCCAGGAAGTTCAGCGGTAACCCTCGCCTCCACCCACTAAATGCCAATAGTGCCCGCCCAACGTCAGCAGTCACGACCCAAAACGTCTGCAGACGTTGCGAAGTGTCCCCAGAGAGGCAAAATTGTCCAGTTGGGAACCACCGTTCTATATAAAATTCAAATCCCATCCGTAACGATCTACCAAAGCCCGAGCAACATTCAGACTGCACGCTTTAGGACAAAGAATATATCTGCTGATATATAACCACGCCAGCACTTTTTTTCTTCATGCTAACACTTTTCTCTTTAAACTATAAAATCTGTATTCATTAGGAATGGCAAACACTAGCAGCCAACGTAGCTCCACGTTCGGCGAATTACAGCTTTGCAAGGTTCACTTAAATGTAAACCATTAATCATCAAGTAAAACTCTCCGATCAGTAGAAGGGTCAGTTTCCAAAATGGTTTCTTAAAATCTCATCACTTGCCGTGAACCTAAAACTGCGCTGAAAAGAAAAGTCTTTATAAAAAAAAGATTTATCCCTAAACTTCAATGAAATGGCCCTTTCATCCATCCCTGCTGAGGGAGATGTGAAAGGTCCAGATGCCGAAGTATGGCCAGAGAGCTGAGGGCCACTCACAGCAGCGAGGCAGACAGAAGCCATCAGCAATGCAGATGACAAGCAAGATTCCCAAACTGCGTGCTGCCTCCAAAGCAAACATGCCTTCTCACAACATCACTTCATGGGAATCTGAACTTGATCGCAAACACACAAAAGCCAAGAAAAATGGTTTAGGAAATTCAACGTGACCTTGTTCTTCAGTAGAAATTCTCCCCAGAAATCTACAAATTTTATAGAAACTAGTCTTTGAGGGGCGCCTGGGTGGCTCTGTCGGTTAAGCGTCTGACTTCGGCTCAGGTCATGATCTCACGGTTTGTGAGTTCGAGCCCCGAGTCGGGCTCTGTGCTGATGGCTCAGAGCCTGGAGCCTGCTTCGGATTCTGTGTCTCCCTCTCTCTGCCCCTCCCCCATTCATGCTCGGTCTCTCTCAAGAATAAACATTAAAAATTTTTTTTTTCAATAAAAACAAAGAAACTAGTCTCTGAATCTTCTCCCCAACAGAACGCCCTGCAATAGCTCTCACTCAAGATGAACGTTCGGTGGCCCATCACAGAAACAATCAGGGTTATGTTTTTATTGTTTGATTATAGGAAAACTTCAATTCCTTGTTCCAGTCACTGGCAAAAAACAGGTAATTCTTCTTGGGCTTGTGTCACCTGACTGGTCTGCTCTCTACGGAGATACAAATATACATTCCTAATGATTTCAACACAGATCCGATCTTCCCCTCCTACACAAACTACTGACCACCTCCAAATGAATTTGAGTTCCCTAGAGCTAGAAATCTTGGATCCTAATTCCAATTCTACCACTGCCCAGCTCTGCGAACTTGGGCAAATTACTTACCGTCTTCGAGACTCTATCCTTTTACATAAGAGAGAGGAGAATGGTACCAACCACCTAAGATTATTGGGCAGATTAAATGCATTAGTCCATGTAAAGAATTTAATACAGTGCCAGCCAAGTGATCAAGACAGTTTCACTAGTTCAACTGGATAAAAGAAAACGCGGACGGCACAGAGGCTGAAAATACTGCCTCATGGCTTAGCCATGACGCTGAGTTCCATTTAGTCAAATCGTTACCCAAATCTCACGTTATACCAAATCCTAAGTATGTATCGTATTTGGTCTTGGGCAACTATCGACCTGAATTAGAGAACACTGCTAAAACATTTTTTAAGACATTTTTGTCCTAAACTGGGTTGTGATAAAGTCAGGCTGTATCATCTTTTAAAAGGCTTAGTCGGTTAAGCGTCCGACTCTTGATTCCAGCTCAGGTCACGATCTCTAGGTCTGTGAGTTTGAGCACCGCTTGGGGCTCCATGCTAACAGCACAGAGCCCGCTTGGGATTCTCTCTCTCTGCCCCTCTCCAACTTGATCCCAGCTCTCTCTGTCTCTCAAAAATAAACAAACTTTAAAAATAAATAAGTTCCCAAAATTCTGCTTTCCTTGAGGAAATAGCTACTCAACTTCATCAAACCACCAAAGAAAACCCTCACGGGGCCTCTTGTTCTGAAGATAACCCGTTTCTTTGTTTCAAATGCAGGTGCCAACCACAGAGATTCACATTTAGGCATCCGGTGGAGGCTTAAGAGCCCACGACGACTTTAAGACACTCAAGTGACACAAACCTAAGTTAGATTTCTGACCCTATCATTTGGCGTAGCTCTTGGGTAAAGCAACCGTTCTCCGTGACTCATGGTAAAAGGAATCTACTTGATATCACCAAGATAACAGGCAAATAAGCATAAAGTTACATTCCCATCAAGAGCCCTCTGAACTCCAGAGATTTTGCAACGTCAGAAGCACATTTTCTTAACATTGCACGCAGTCCGCGAAAGGCGGGCCACCCTAGAATGGTTTTCGCCCCCCATTGTCACTTTCGGAACTGCTGACTCGTGTTTTCCTTTTTTTTATGATGGTAAAATACAAGACAATAAAAACTATGTGGTGAAAAGACAGACGCACAAATTACCCTCCACGGTAAATGCCAAGAGGCCCTGACCTGCTTGCTTCGTCTCCAGAATAAGGTATGGCAGAGTCTTGTCCTGATTATACAGCCAAGAGCTCACTGTAGCAGATGCTTTTCTTCTGACGTAGGCTTTGAAAAACAACAGGAGATTCCAACTTTACTCATATTTTGTTATTTATATTCCATCAATATTTACAGAAAAGATGCGCTGGCCTTCTCAAAGAGAATCTTAAGTGACCACGGTTTTAGAGCGTAAAATACAGTAGCCCAACAGATCTGTCCAAGGGCAGGAAGGAAACCGTTACAGCAGAAAGGCGAGGTCACCAAGAGAAACATCCCAAAGGTCAGTGGTTCTCAAGACCTAAAACGCTGAATGCTAGAATTTACAGTATGCCCAGACTTCACATCTTTGAACTTGGCACCGACTTTCGAGAGAATCCCTAAAGAATGAAAATCTTAAGGAAATGCAAGGTCCATGATAAGGTGGTATTTTGAGGACCCCATCCTAGCAAGGCAAGTCACGCCTGAAAAGGTGGGGAGGCGGCTTATAACTTTTTATCTTCTCAGAAAACCGTAAGCGGTTCAGAAATACTGCCTACTGGAGACTACTTCTGGACAGCAAACAATTCATCTACTACCTGTGGACAAAAACCCCGTAGCATCACAGCCTTGGTAAGAGACTTCATTTCCCACATCAGTAGCTGTGACTGCCTCGGTCTAGAACCACGAGGCTAAATCTAACACACTCGTGTGTGCATATATGTATACACGTGGAACGCGTGTCCACGTAACATGTGTTACATATATGTGCGTGCATGGGACCTCACATGCACACAGGTGTACACACACATAGATTTCCTATCTATATACTAAGCAAAAAAAAAAAAAAATCTCTTGGGCTTGTAAGTACAGCTTACCTGCTTGTTGGTGAAACACTAGTCCTACGCTATGCACATTCTTGGTGGGAAAAAAACAAGGGCAAGTGGATATTTTTCATAAAAAAACAGGAGCTGTAAAGAAAATCTGTGTATGGAGAAATTCTTTGCTCTCCAGCCGGGTGGTGAGGAGAATGCAGGGCATCTCCCTAGGACTCAGGAAGTGCTCTCAGCTCCTATTTTAATTACAAAAGAGGTAGCAAGATCAGGGATTGGGGTGAGGCAGGCAGGGCAAAGGGGGTGGGGGGGGGCTGGCTGGCAGGGGACTGGCAGGAAGTGAAGACAGTTCAGGCAGACAGTTCAGGGAGCTGGGGACAACCCAGTGCCTGGCGAGCAGGTGGCCCCTCATCTGGGGGGCAGGTTAACAAAGTTAAAGAGAGTTCCTTTCCATAGGATGGCTCTTTTTCTTTCCCCCTGTGCCCGAGAAACTCTCTCTGTTTGCAAAGCACAGGACCGGGAACAAGAAGCAGCAGGAAGAAAGAGCCCCTGCCCAAGAAATAACTGGGGAAAACACTCCCCTTGCTTCCATACTGCGCTCATCTTCACAGAGCATTCCTCCCAAACAGGCAGGACCCAAGAACAGATGAGGGCGAGAATCTGAGGGATGCTTTTCCATCTCTCTGGGCTCTGACGTTCCGGGTGGCATGCATGGCCTCAGGACCTGGGCACACGGCTCCTCACAGAGTGACAAGCCCGCAGGTGGAAACTGCCAGCTGCCCGCCCTAGCTTCTCATCACACCCTTCACCTGGAAGATTCCCTCACTGCCGCCACTCTTATGTCGGACTCAACTCAGGACTCGCTAAGGACACTTTCATTGGCCCCAGATGTCTTAGCTTGCATCAAAGAAATCCCCTTTCCATCCAGTCGTGCTGAGATACTGAGGGATGGCAGGAATATCTTGCTGCATTTTTTAACATCCCAAGACGGCTTAGCTCACATCATCAGAAGAACAAAATACGCGTGGGAATGAGCAGATGCAAACCTATACTAAGTTTTTTTTTAGTGTTTATTTTTGAGAGAGAGAGAAAGAGACAGAGGGTGAGCAGGGGAGGGTCAGAAAGAGAGGGAGACAGAATCTGAAGCAGACGCCAGGCTCTGAGCTGTCAGCGCAGAGCCCGGAGGTGGGGCTGGAACTCACAAACCACGAGATCATGACCTGAGCTGAAGTCGGACGCTTAACCGACTGAGCCACCCAGGCGCCCTGATGCAAACCCATATTAAATGACAATGGCAGGCACTATAAAAGGTATAGTGTTACTGTCACCTAGCACTCAACACTTAGTTCAAAGTCCATGGAAAGATTTCGTGGAGGCAATAAGAATAAGCTTTAATGCAACACACACACATACTATTGTAGGCTGCCTAAATTCCTCTAGTTAGAACAACCAACTGGTAACTTGGGTCGAGGTTAACACACGAGGATACTTGCAATACAAAAGGATTGAGAATTAAAAGAAAAATCCATAAACAATTCCCCAAACCAACGGACAACGGCTTCCAGGCAAGTAAAGCCAGGTCCCTTGTGTGCACTTTGACCTTCAGTGAACATCAGCACCCACACAGGGATTTTCTGAGGGCCCGATGTGAATCGGCAGCCCAGCTTGTAATTCACGGAGAACATCTCTCCTCCACTGCAGCTCAGAGGAGAGCCTGACAGTGGGCCCAGTAATCTAGTATGTGATAACCTCCTTTATGAAAAACGCACGTCATGAAGATTCTAATTAGAAGCCACAAAATCTCTATCACGGATACATCATGACAGGGTATCTCTGCAGAGCTTGCTGTAATGGAAGACGCACTGACACCTCTCATGAAACTTTTGCTGCCAAAGAATCTAAGTAAAAACGTGCAACCTCTTTGATCACACATCTCCACTCCCAGGAAATATTATCCTCAAGAAATAGACAAGGGTACATGATCTAGGTATAAGAACGTTCATGTGCGGTTTTCTAGAAAAGCATAAACCTAAAATGGGGATATAAATGATGACACATGCCCAGGAGGAACAGGCAGGGTCATTCTTAGACCTGTAAACGTAGGTAGGACTCCTACCCTGGGCTGTAGGCTCCTCAGCGTGCCCTGCACATCACAAAGACAAAAAAAAAAAAAAAAAAAAAAAAAATGTAGCAAATAAACAGAAGTTCCTCAAAGAATGAATCATGGCTGTGGGTGGAAAATATTTTTGTATGTACAGTTATGACAGTTATTCGATGTGAACAACTGTTTACCATTAATAACAGCAAAAGTTTCTGAAAACTCCGAACAGAATTTGGCCGTTTCACTTTAAAAAACTGTGCTCTTAAAATTTTAGAGAAAAATTTCATCAAACATAAACGATACGTGACGCATACATACAACAAAACTAAAATTTCAAGAAAATATGTAAAACAGAACATTATGGAAATAAAAACATTTACTAGACCAAGAAGGAAAATATGCACACACACATAATCCCCAAACACATTTTTATGCAGATAATTTTGTGGCCAAGATGCATTAAGGTTTAGTTTCATCTGAAAACAGATTTTTAGGGGCGCCTGAGTAGCTCAGTCGGTTAAGTGTCTGACTTCAGCTCAGGTCAGGATCTCGTGGTCCGTGAGTTCAAGCCCCGTGTTGAGCTCTGTGCTGGCAGCTTGGAGCCTGGAGCCTGCTTTGGATTCTGTGTCTCCCACCCTCTCTGCCTCTCCCCTGCTCATACTCTGTCTTTCTCAAAAACAAACAAACATTGAAAACAGATTTTTAATGAATTAACATGGTTTCTCTATAATATACAAAGCATTGGAAAGTTTAAGGAATAGTGAAAATTCACAGTACTAATGATAGGATTTATATAATGAAAATATTGAGTACTTTCTGCAATACCAGTGATCACATGTAACCCTATTATTTTTCTAATCTAAATATTGCTGTATGAGTGAAATAGATAAAAGGGATTAAGAGTATACTGATCTTGATGAGTAGTGAGCAAGGTAGAGTTGGTGATTTATTACACTGCACACCTGAAACCAATAACACTATGTTAATTATACTTCAATTAAAAAAAGAAAAACAAATAGTGCTGTATGAGCTTTGTTGACAATGCCAATTACTACTGTCCTGCCTTACAATGCAGGCCTTTTCCAAACTCAATTAAAAATCTAACAACCACTATGACTCAAGGAAGGTCTTTTACTTTGGCGTTAACGCCAATAAAACATAAATTGTAAACATCTTGACAATAACCATATAGTGATTTTGCTGAAAGACGGACAAGAAAAATAGATTTATGGAAAATATATTACGGACAACATGGTGTATTACTCATGCGAGTATCACTGGCCTATCAACAGAATGGCCAGGCATTTGCAACTGTAATTATTCTCTTTTACCCTTGATATTCTGCTTTCAGCAAGAAAAAACACAGCTTTACACAAATTGTTTGATTGTGCCCTCGTGACACATGACCTCATGTCGAGGTAGGCAAAGACATTTTATTTACTGGTTGGTAAGCTTGATTTAGAACTTTTAAATACTTAGATATGTGACAGAGGTCTGCATTTGTACTCTTGCCCCCGGCCCCGAAAAGGACACGTGCAAGTTTTGCGACAATTAAAACTTTTCTCAACTCTTAAACGAAAAACATTATAGATGTGCTTTTATAGAAACATATATAGAGAGGCATGGAAAACAAACATTCCAAAACATTGACAGTAGGACCTGGGGGGGGGCACCTGGGTGGCTCAGTCAAGCATCGGACTTTGGCTCAGGTCATGGTCTCACGGTTTGTGAGTTCAAGCCCTGCATCGGGCTCGCTGCTTTCAGCGCAGAGCCCCCTTCAGAGCCTCTGTGCCCCCCACCACCCCCTGCTTCTCCCCGCCCCCTCTCAAAAATTAAACAAACATTAAAATTAAAAAATTAAACAAACATTAAAAAACAGCAGGACTCAGGGAGTTTCTGTCTCTTGCTTATGGCATTTTCTAAATTTAGTACCTATCTTTGCTAGATTAAGGAAAGAAGAAATTAACAATGATGTGGCAAATAGTACATTACTTTTGACATGGTGATGTCAATTACTGATGACGTAGTAAATCCGTGTTCAGG
Organism: Panthera uncia; assembly: GCF_023721935.1. NCBI lineage: Eukaryota > Metazoa > Chordata > Mammalia > Carnivora > Felidae > Panthera > Panthera uncia. The sequence goes on along the minus strand of NW_026057577.1, from coordinate 138,914,527 downwards.
AAAGTTGTTTAAAGCCTGAACATTCCTAATTCTAAATATAGTCCCTTAAACGTAATTTAAATATGTATGAAGTTAGTAACACCAAGAATTTATTAACAGTAGCTACACACAAGCATGTGGTCTATGGACAAACAAACTTCTTTTAAAGTGAACTTTAACACACAACAAGTGGACTTCACGAACACATGCTTTTGGAGAGAAGTCCACTTATCTCCATCATGTATCCCATGGTCAGTGGGTACTACTCAAATGTTATTAGTGGACAAAAAAAGAAAAAGGCATTTAAAAGAATTATAGATTTCTTTTCGGGCCCAATGTTGGGTAGGAACCCACGTAAAAAAGTTTAGTCTTCCAACATCTCCCAAGTCTTTTACCTTCACGACTCTAAACGACCAACCAGTAGCAAAAATAAGCCTATCCCAAAGTGCAAACATTCAACCTTGCCTACCTTTTCTTTGTAATAACTCACTTAAAAAAAAAAATCCACACATAAAATCCTTTTATACAGAGATGATTTTCATCCTGCAGAACGATACTGCAGCGTGGGTGAAGGTATTAAATTTACAGCCCCCCGTGTGTCACTCCCTCGCTGTGGCTGGATTTCAACAGACAAGAACTCCAACACCTTTCCCCGTAACTGGCAGAGTCAGGTGACAGGAGGTCATGTGACGGGAGACGCCAGATTTAAATTGGGGACTCAAGTTGCATACTTTAGACCTGGTGGACACATTTTCTGAAAAGCTCTAGGCAAGGCTGAGATTCCTGTTTTAATCAAGGAATGCTCTCTAGAAATGTCCGGCCGTGTGGTCAGTGATCATGCCATGGGCGTTAATAAGCTGAAGTACTACACAATCGATATGCAGAAACGCTGGGAAAGTTGCCAGAACCCTGAATTGAAAGAGAAGATTCCATCAGAAAACCTCAAAGGCAAACACGGGGATAATGGATAGCTAGAACTGGGGAAACAAATGAGTCCTACCCTTTCTTGTAATAAACACATCTCACAACGCTAGTTTTCAAAGTGTCTCGTTACATAAATCTTCCTACCATCCTCATGGGGTCAGGGCCGGCCGCTTTAGAAACCACATTGTACAAGGAAACAAGAGTGTATGTCTTTAAGTAAAAAGAAAACCAGATAAAAATTAATGGCATGATTCAACATTTTCCTACTGGGTTTCAAGGTTTCTGGAGTGTGGATTACCTGTTAACCCAAACCCCCATGCAATTTAACTCAAAAATCATTTACGAACCGCCTACTGCCCTTCAAAGAGCCCAGAAACAACGGTACAAGCAGAAGGCAAATGACACCAACAGGACAGAAAAGAGTGACAGTGAAGAGTACAGAGGTTCTGGAGACAAAGGTCTGTGTTCAAATCCTAACGATCACTTTCTAACTGTGTGACACTCGGCCACGTACTTAACCTCTCTGTGTCTCACTTTCTTCATCTATGGGGACTTCCTCCTTGAGCTGGCAAATCGATTACATGAGTTGCTGAATGCCCAGTACTCAGGAACATGCCTGGCACACAGTAAGCCCTCGATAAACATCAGCCATATTTATTATTGTCCTCAAAGAATTGTAAAATGCTTCACGATCAAGGAAAAAATGTTAGAAGCATCACCCCTCTCACCATAAAAGGATCAGTACTTGGGGGAAAAATAAAGGCGATACAAGGAGAGAATCCTATCCATAAGGACCTCTCAGTGGAAACAAGGTGATAAAACTTATGAGTGCGATATTTAAACTCTTGAGGCTCAGTTTACTCATTTGAAAGGGAGAAAAAGATAGGTAAACCCTCTAGCAAACCAGGGTAAATTCCTAACAAGACCAGGGCAGAAAGAGGCAGAGCCAAGTTCAGAGGAAAGAAAGAGAGGTAGGAGGTCACCGTGAACTAGACCAGTCAGGGATAGTTTCAAAAAGGCGCTAGCCAGGCAGGACATCTGATCAGCAGAGAGCACAGCACACACAAAGGTGTGGAGAAGGACCTGTAAGAGATCCTCGAGGGTAGAATTCACGTGGGGAAAATAATACAGAGTTGCAAGATCAGAAGGCCTGGAAAACCAGACTAAGGAATGTGAGCTTGATTTTATAAGCAATATGGACACGCTTGAGACAGAATTCTGGAAAGGCAAAATCTGCCAGAAGTGTACAGGTTGAAAGGGAGGAAATTAATAAATGCAATCTAGCACAAGAAACGATCCTGGGGAACAGGGTTAAGGTCAAGATCTCCCTGCCCCGCTGCATTCTGGAATTTCATTCACCATCAAGAGCCCCTGACTCTTACTTTCTAAGTTACTGTAACTAATCTCTTCTTGTGCACCTGCCATGTGCCAAGTCTCAAATTCTAATCATCATGCAAGGTTGACACTATTATGCCCACAGAAATAAAGCCCAGGAAGGTCAGAAAACCCAAGATCCCACAGGGGTGAGGGGTGCAGCTGGGCTCCCCACAGCTACATCTTTTCTACTTTTAAGGATGAAGTGCTTTTCATTTGGCCCAGAGGGGCATTGAGGTGTGGGGAACTATTGCTAAGCTTAATGGAGACTCAGTGTTTGCTCATTTTTGAACGTTCAGTTCCCTGCAGATGATATGAAAATGTTACGTAGTAGTTACTCTGCAAAATTTTGAAACTCATCAAGAAGGCATCCTCACAGAAACAGAGAGGAATAAGAGTGCACTTAAGGTGATGAGCGCAGAGTAGTAACACATAGGATTGTTGAATCCTTCTATTGTACCCCTGACACTAATATAACACTGCATATTAATTACACTTCAATAAAAACTAAATTTAAAAATTAGAAAAAAAACAAGGGTTCCTGGGTGGCTCTTCAAATTGAGTGTCCAACTTCGGCTCAGGTCAAGATCTCACAGTTCTGGAGTTCGAGCCCCTCGTGGGGCTCTGTGCTGACAGCTCAGAGCCTGGAGCCTGCTTCAGATTCTGTGTCTCCTCCTCTCTCTGCCCCTCCCTGACTTGTGCTCGTTCTCAAAAATAAAGAAATGTTAAAAAAATTTTTTTTTTAACTAAAAAAATAAAGTCTCCTATTTCTTAATCAATTTCAATGGAAGGGCACATTCAAGGCGAGTGTCCTTAGAGGTGACCCCACTTAAAGCCAGCAGAGCTAAAAAAGCAAACACTGCCCTCCCTTGCCACCACTCTGATTAAACAGTGGAGGCCCCGCCCATGCTGGTTCGTGCCTGATTTGAGAGGTGAGAACAGCAAGCCACACGATATGGGGAGAACAGCCCCTCCCTGCCAGGCCAGGGAGATCAGGGCTCCCTGCTGGTAACAACTGTCCAGCTTACAGCTGCTCTCAGGGCTCTGCTGTCCCCAACATGGCAGGGGCCAAAAAATGAGTATCTGACAACAGAAACCTTGACCGAGTGTGCAGAAAAGGCAAGGCGCTATAACTCCATTGTGAAAAAGGAGGACCCCAGCAAACGGCCCGACTCTATTTTATCGCTGTCAGAGGAGTCGGCTTCAGGATCTGCCGGAACAAGGAGCCCCCAAAAATAAGTCTTGATTTTTTTTTTTTTTTTGCTCGAGGCAATAAATATCACTGAGACCTAAAACAAAATAAAAATACTATAGAAGCGGGGAGAGAAATAGGCTCAAGAATGACTTCCAGCTTAAAAAGCTATTTGAACTCTAGGTTAACAATCAAAACCAAGACACCTTCCCAAATTAAGTGGAAACAAGGAAGGTGATTCCACCTGAGAGTAAGAAATGGGTGTAGCTGGGACATTTTCACCAACAATGTATCTCAAGACGTTAATAACCTGCCTTCTATGCTTGTATTCATGACACGGACATTTTACATATTTATTCTGAAAATCAAAGCAGTCCTATACCTTCCATCAATAATCCTCAAAAGATCTTTTGTTTACATGGCCAGGGGGCCATACCTTTTCCTAAAATAGACAAGTCCAGCTCCTGTATGTGTTCAGCTGCCCCTCCACTACCCTAGCTGCTGCCTACGTGGCCCCAGGGACATGGAAACACCATCCACTTCAAAATATCAACAACATGTTTGCAAAATAATCTTGCCACTTGGTTGAGCCTTTTCTGTTTGCTTTAAAAAAAAAAAAAAAAAAGGGGGCTTCTGGTTACAGACATACCCCAACTTAGTTTCTGCCAACACCAAACTTTTTAACAGCTTAACTCCAAACGCTGAAAAAACGAGTTTTCGCAGAAGTGCGCACACAATTTAATTGAGAGAAGCCATGAAAATGTAAGGTCACGAAGGAACTGCATGGGGAGTGTGGGGCCCTCGGCCTCTCCAATCCCGAGGAACATTCTGAAGTCGGTAGCCATCAGCCGACAGCACAAACCTCACGGGCATCTCGCTGGCCTGCAGTAAAAGCCCTGATGGCTTTTTAAAGCAGGCAAGCGCAGGCCAGAAGGCTGTGCTTGCAACATGCACAGGAATCAATTCCACGAGGCAACGCTCCACGGGCTGGCTCCGTGGTTCTCAATTAGGAGTGATTTCACTCCCGGTGGCTCATGAAGCAACGTCTGGGAACATTTCGGTTGTCACAACTTGGGGGTTCTGCTAGCACCTACTGGGTAGAGACCGGTGATGTTCAACATCCTACAAGGCACAGGGCCGGCTCCCGACAGCAAAGAATGAAGGGAGCCACAATGTCAATGGCACCCGGTTTGAGAAATCCTGGTCCCGCTCTAAACAGCAGCTGCTAGTCACAAGAAGCTCCCACTCTGCTGTTGTCTGGCCACGCTCACATAAAGCTAATACATGCAACATCTTGTTCCCCCCCTTCTTTTTTCTCAATTGCTAGTGTTAGTTACCCTCAAACTGCTGTCCAACAAGCAACAAGTCATTATGCCTAAATCACAATGGAAAAAGTTAGCAAAGACACCAGTTACCAGGGCACTACTTAGCGATGAGTCGGTACAGTTTTGCTGTCCTTGGAAACATATCACTTCCACGGTTACTGTTTCTCCTGTGACAGGACATCCCATGATTTTCTTCACTGGAGAATTTCACGAAATTTAACAAAAGGATGGCCTGTTAGAAGACACTACCAGAGACAGACAGGATCTATATTAGGAGTTTGTCTCTAATACAGCACCGTGTTGCCTCCCTGACTGGCCTTGATGGCCTCCCAAGGTCACTACAATTATGGGTGGAACTTTGTTGATTAGAATATTGTATTACAAATACATCACAAGATTAAAAGCATAAATCGTTTTTTTGGTTTTTTTTAATGTTTTTATTTTTGAGAGAGAGAGAGAGCGCAAGCGTGAGCATGAGCGGGGGAGAGAGAGAGAGAGAGACACACACACACACACACACACACACACACACACACACACAGAATCCGAAGCAGGCTCCAGGCTCTGAGCTGTCAGCACAGAGTCTGACACAGGGCTTGAACTCACAGACCACGAGATCATGACCTGAGCTGAAGTCGGATGCTTAACCTACTGAGCCACCCAGGCGCCCCAAAAGCATAACTTTAAATAAATGAAAATTTCCCCCAAATACGTGAGTCACCAGCAACAGAGAAAAAAGGCTCTGGATTCTGTAATAAGCTCTTCAACCTTGGGCTTGTGACTTGACATCTGTAGGCTAAGATCCATCATCCAGAAAACTGAAGAGGATGGACTAGATGATCGCCAAAGGCCAGCTTCATATTAATCACTGAAATAAAATCCAACAACCAAGTCTCCTTACACTTAACCAAGGTATGGTGTAAGGAAAAAGTATTTCAGAGAAAGTGCGGGCAGGTCACAGCTGTCCCATGTTATCCTGCAGTTCCCCCCCACTTGCACTAGGGGGCAGAGTTCTGCCCAGGGGGAGGTCACAGGCCCCCTCCCCTCCTTGGTCCAAAAACCGGCTTCAACGGGACTGAAACCCCCAACAAAACCGAATACAAATCCTACTGCTCGCGAGCTTTCCCAAGGGACCCAGAACACACAAAAAAATAAAAAAAAAAAAAATACGAATTAGTGTCCTGCAGGCGGAGCCCAGGTTTTCTTACAGATGAAAGCAATTAAACACAGCCCACTGGTCCATCTTTGGTTAACCTGCAACTCCAGGAAAAAGTTCTGGTGTTTTCTTACAGTCATGAAAACAAAGCTCTGTGGGTTAAAAAAAAAATGCTATAGTCTCAACCACAGATTTCCTTAAAAGAAAAAAAAATATATGAATGGATAATTCCTTTCCAGTCTGCTTTTCACGGCAAATGTGGGTATCACATATGAGATGCCACCTTGAAAAAAGTGGATATTGCTGTTAGGCAAGAATGTATTTATTACTTTGGCCATTAAATACAGTTGTCTAAGAATAAGGTAGGCATCCATCAGGGGGAATGACTTGAAATATTATATCCAATTAAATAGGATAAAGCAAGTTAGCGAACAGAGGCAAGCCCTCACCAATCTAATTTGCTGGAAGATTCCAAAACTGTCCTGGATTCACGAAACGTCCCCTGGCTTCCAATGAAAGTCACATCAGACTCCCTTAAGTCAACTCAGTTTACTTTGAGCCACTTCAAACCTCAAACTTAAAACAGAATTTATTAAATAAACACAACCAAGAAAGGAGAGGGGGCCAAGAAACCACAGTAACTCTCCATCCCAGGGAGGGGGAAAAAAAAAGAAAAAAAAAGGTTCTCAAGTCAAGGGTTTCAAGTAACCGTGGTGTCCCGCCCTCAATGGCCCTAAAAGGGGCATCAGCTTAAACGTTAAAAATAATCATTGTTTGCCCTAAACGATTTTCTTTAAATTCGAATTCACAATCTGCCAAGGACCGTCAGCACAAGCACATGATCTTTTGATCTCTGCCTCTGGAGTGATCTCAAACCCTGAATGAGCACATCTTGGGGAGCGCTACCACCTAGACTCCAAAGGTCCCGTAGGCAGAGAACACAGTGAATGATTAAACCCTCGCCTCGCTTCTCGCACTTCATTAAGCCGTCTCCTCTGGAAGGGTTTGTGCCCCTCTCACAGGAAGCCGGCACGTTTTGCAAAGGAAATACCAGACCAGAACTTTCTTGGAGAAAGGCACGTCCCGGTAGAACATTCGATTGGGCTTCCCGCACCCCGGCAGCCGCGGCCCGGCGCCCGGCGCCTCACCTCGCGCGGGGCGCCGCAGGGACACCCGGTGAGCCAGCCACCCACGCGGAAGGAGGCTCACCTTCGCTACGTCCCGGAGCGCGGGACAAAACAAAACCTGCCTCGGCTTACTCATCCGGAGACTCCCCGGGGGTGATTTCAGGCGACTCCCGGAAAGTTTTGCCCTCCCGGGCTTAGTTAGGACAGGGTCCCGAGCGTGCGCGCGGCGCGGTGGGTAGATCACTCCCGGGGCGCGGGGGCCAGGTCCCGGCAGGGTCGCCGGCGCGAGCGCACTCACCTCGGGGAAGAAGTTGTCCATTGTTCCAGGGCGCTCCCCAACTTGCCCGAGTCCCGCGTCCGGCTCGCGGAAGTCAGCCCAGCAGACGGTCCGGGGAAACCATGCGTGTCACGGCGCGATTCCCAGGAACCCGAGCCCGCGGGGCTCCCCGGCTGCCATCGCCTTACCCCCTTCTCGTCTTTCGCACCTTTTGTTTGCCCAAACCCAAGTCTCTAACTCATCCGTCCCAACTGCAGCCTTTGTCTCCCTGCCTCCAAGTTCCTTACTTCTGCGCGCAGCGCTCGCGAGCGGAGAACAGCTGGTGACACATTCTTCCCCCGGGCTGGGGGAGGGCGGCGGGGGTCTTGGGAGCGCGCCCCCTCCTCCTGCGCCCCAGCCGGAGGCGCTCGCCGCGACAGGGGGACAGCGGCCACAAAGCGTGCCTGGAGTAGCTACCCCAGCGCGAGCGCCGCCGCGGTGAGGGTTCGGGCGCCTGGACTCAGCCGGCTCACCGCAGCGCGGAGATTTGCAGACAGGAGCACTCGCCCCGCCCACCATCCCCGCCCCGCCCCGCCCCTCCAGGCGCTGGGCCCCGCCCACTCGCCCGCCCCACCAGGAGCCCAACCCTCAGCCAACCCCGCCCCGCGCTGCGGCAGGGTCCGGCCCCGCCCACCCCGCCTGGGGCGGACGCCGGCTCCGCGGCGAGAGGAGAGGACAGGGGAGGGGACGGGAGGGCCGGGCTGCACCCTCTGGTGTCTCCGCCTCCCCATCCAGGCGTGGGCGGAGGAGTCGACTCTACCCTCTGGTGATAGAGACCAAATAGTCACCGGGGAGGAGGGGTTGGGGGATTCTTTTGTGCCTTTGATCTTCAGCGGACCCTGGAACCCGCTCAACACGGATCTCATTAATGCAGCTCGGCAGATGAGCGACCCCGGGGAAGGAAGCGCGGTCGGCCGAGCTGCCCCGGCTGTTGGGCCAGATCAAAGCGGAGAACGGAGGCTGCTCAGAATTTCTAGAAGCTGCCTTCCCGTGTAGAGTTTCTGTCCTGCAGTCGGGTTCACAGACGTTTTCCTTAGCAGCCGGGGAATGTAGTTTTGTAACCTGGAAGAGGACATGGCCAGTTGCACCAGAAAAAAATGTAACCCTTTTCCTAGACCTGAAGGAAACAGGCAAAGGGAAGTGAGGTGAAGGATCAAACCACCTGATACGGAGTTGTTTCCTCTAAGGCAGGTCCTTAAACCTGAGCGTGCACAGGAACCACCTGGGAATCTTATTAAAATACAGGTTGGAATTCAGTGGGGCATTTCTAATAAGCTTCCAGGTGCCCTCAAACGGAGGCCCGTCTGTAACAGGTAGAAAAATTGAGAGCAAAGGTTTAGGAACTTTTGTAGCCATTTAAAAATGCCTCGACAGCCAAACAAATGACCGGAGGACTCTCTCAACCGAGTGTAAACGAGCTTTGGTATTGTCGGATTCGTGGTGAGTCATGCCTGGCACAGCGGAGTTCTCCTATTGGTACCTGGCAAATTGGAAACAAAAACGACTGGTTCTTCGCCACAAGTGGTTTGCGAAGTTCTCTGCAAGGGATCTGCCAACTGCTACTCATCCTTTAAAACTCAAGTCAGAAAGTCACATCTTCCAGGGGCAGTCTTCCCAGAAATGCCAGGCCACTTACCCAGCCACACAACACGGGGTGTGCCTTATTCCTAAAACTGTTGAGGACACTGTATGGCTTAAGGTTTTTTGTTTTTTGCTTTTTTTGTTTTTTGTGTTTTTTTTTTGTTTGTTTGTTTTTTGGTTTGTTTGAGGTTTTGTTTTGTTTTGTTTTTCTGGTGTCCTGTCTTTCTTCAGTTGGGAGAATTGAAGCTCATTAACAGAGGGAACTGTGCTTTAAAATTTGTATCCCCAGCCTGTCTCAGAGAATGAAGGGATGTAGCATCCTTCTGTAATCCTTAGGTGAAAATCCAAGTGTGTCTGTAACCTGAATCTCAGAGCAGTGCTTCAGCATAAATCTCCTCATACCCACCCGGCTTCCCTTTGGAAAGAGTCAAGGTGTAAATTAATTGGTGACAGTGTGCTATGCTAGTGGCCTGATTCATGTTTACACACCTAAGCCATGGAAGCTTGTGTCCCGGGTTGCCAGCAAAATTAAGATGGGGCCAGGATAAATACCAACAATCCCAGGCACCAGCCAAAGTGCTCAAACGAGTCCTGGGGCCACCTGTGCCCAGATGCTGGCGTAAAACAATTAACAGTCATTTTGGTGTTAATCTGTATAGAACATCTCTCAAGAGAAATTACCAGGCAGCTTGTTCAAGCAAGTGTGTGGGTGTGGCTGGGTTCCCGGCATCAACCCAGCCACCAATGTCCTGCTCGGCTTTGGCCATGTCCTTTCAAAGTCACTTTCCAGTACTGGCTTCTCAATTGTAACAAATGTACCACACCAATACAGCACGTTAATTATAGAGACTGGAGGGAGGGGGGCGGTGAGGGGACACTTCCCTTTCAATTGTTCTGTAATCCTAAAACTGCTCAAAAACATAAAGTCTATTAATTTTTTAAAGGTCACTTCCCTGTTGATTAAGAAGATATAGTTAATAATTACCCCCACTGTGACTCATATAAAGAATTGTGAGCCAGATCCAATACATAAGGGTTGAATTTTACTGAATTATTATATTTCTTTAAAAAGTTTACACCACCTTATCAAAATCTCCTGAAAGTTGTTACAAAAAAAAAAAAATATATACATACATATATATATGGGCTGGGTGCCTAAAAATCGGCATTTTAGTAAGTACCCAAGTAGGCAATTCTGAGTTTGAGAATCACTCCTTGTGGTTATCAGAATTCATCAGATTTTTTGTATAAACGTACATTCTCCAAAAGGCATAAAGATGAACTGCAACAGTAAGACTGTTGAACAAACAGCAAAGTGCATGTTATTTTAAGCATTCGGAAGCCATTGTTGAAAAGGACCATGTTAAATTTACAAGGGCCTAGACAAAATTGGACAGAGAAGGGGAAGCAATTTAAATCGATAGATCTCTAAGAATATCTATTCTTCTTACCAGTTTTTTAAAGTTATGTGCTTCCTTTTAAGAAGCTGTCTTACCCATTGGTCAAAGCTGATTAGGCTAAGACAGTTAAACCTTGACCTCTAACAAGTGACAGGCTCAAGAATGTGTGTGTGTGTGGGGGGGGTTTTTTAATGTTTATTTTTCAGAGAGCGACAGAACATGAGCAAGGGAAGCCCAGAGAGAGACACAAAATCTGAAGCAGACTCCAGGCTCTGAGCTGTCAGCACAGAGCCCGATGCAGGACTCGAACTCGCGGACCTGGAGATTATGACCTGAGCTGAAGTCGGACGCTTAACCAACTGAGCCACCCAGGCACCCCAAGAATGTTAATGACAGAATGGGCACATTTCCGGAGACAAAATTCCTTCTCAATTATCCTTATTTCTCAAAGACTCCATGCTAATTGTCATTTTCAAAACAAAACACCAAAGAAGCTCAGGCTACATTCTCTTACTTAGCTGCAAAAATTAACCCACACTGCTGAAAAATTTATTTTAATACAATGGGGGCCATTTCCCCACACAAAGGGAGAATCATGTAGGGTCTATAATGAATGAAGTAATATGATCTCCCTCTGTTTTTGTTTTCCACCGTGTGCTTGTTTGATTTTATTTGAAGTGTGTTGTCTTAACTTCCTGGGTGATTTCAAATCGAGTTCTTTGTTGTTGTTCTGTAGCTGCTACCAGTTCCTAATCTGGTTGTGTCTTCGTGTATAGAACCTTTTCCATTACTTTTGTTTTTATTAAATACTCACCTGTAATTGCTCCCGTCAGAGTAATGGTTTAATTACTAGGTATGGAAAGGGAAAGTGCAGGAAGGTTCTTTCACACAAATTAGAAGTTAATAACTGACACAACTCTAAAATCCTGTTTTTCATGCTCCACCAAACAGCGGGTGTTCTTTGGGTTCACCTATAATCTTGGATATTTTAAAAATTAAATGTATTTGCTTTTCTGAACAAAAATGAAGGGCGTTTTTACATGTTCTTGAAACTTGTAGACAAATGTTTATATGTGTGCGTGTATGTGTGTTGATTTCTCATAACTTGCAGTTCAAAAGCCCTGAAGGGATTTTTCTTTTCATGTGAAACTGAGAGTGATTGGGAAAGATTTGCCGAGAAAGAATACAGTTGGCGGTGAAATGATGTGAAGTGTTTTACCCTGTAATAGAACTAAACAAGTACAAAAGAATCGACAGAAATCAAGCAGGGATAAGACACTCAAAAAAAAAAAAAAAAAAAGAATTTACTACTCTTCCTTGTTTTCTAAACACGATGGACTTGGGCTAAGATGTAATTGACCTCATCAGAAGCAGGCCACTCAGTGGATAGTAGATTCTAACTAAATCCCCATGGCTCCAGACTACAGAGGGAATGCTTTCTAAATTGACGGCCCACAGAAGCACAGAGGATGGTTTTCACAAATGAATCTGTTTCCTTTTAAAGTGCGAGGTCCTGGTTCTGTTGAATGTGATAAACGAATGGAATCCAACTCCTTGAAACCCTCCAGGGTGATATACTCTGCCTGCTTAGGGACTGTGACGGCCCCCATTCTCCTTGATTTCTTTGTATCTTCCTGCTCTTTCATTGTTCCAGAGCGGCTCTGAAGCGGACTTTCCGTTAATCACAACATGTTTACCACTTCCCAACCTCGTGTCTTCGCTTACTCTCCTTTCTTGATTTTTCAGTTTTTCCTGGTTGTGTTATTCAAGCCAATAAATGTGTTTGTGTCTGTTCCACTTGCAAATGGCTGTTTCCGGGGCCCCTGGGTGGCTCGGTCGGTCAAGTCGAGTTGGGCTCCTGTCACGATCGCACAGTTCATGAGTCGAGCCCCGACTCAGGCTCTCCGCTATCCACGCAGAGCCCTCTGCGGATCCTCTGTCCCCCTCTCTCTCTGCCCCTCCCCGCCTCAAAAATAAATAAATATTAAAATAAATTAAAAAAAAAATTTTTAATGTTTATTTATTTTTGAGAGAGACAGACACAGAATGCGAGTGGGTTAGGGGCAGAGAGAGAAGGAGACACAGAATCCGAAGCAGGCTCCAGGCTCCGAGCCGTCAGCACTGAGCCCGACGTGGGGCTCGAACTCCCGAGCCGTGAGATCATGACCTGAGCCCAAGTCGGACGCTCAACCGACTGAGTCACCCAGGCGCCCCTAAAATAAAATTTAAATACATGGCTGTTTCCTAACCCACTTGCTCTCTGAACTCCTGGGCCATCTCTTCAAGCCCCGGCCTTGTCACTTTCTACACCTTCCTCTCTGAGCCATCAGCTCTCCAACCCCTTACAATCAGATATTTGCCCGCAATTCCACTCTCGAGAAGATCACCGTGACCTTGAAATAACCAAATTCAACAGCCCGTTCTCAAATGTCATCTCCCTTGACGTCGCCCCTCCTCTGGAACTCTCGAACTTCTCAGCTCCCGGGCCAGCTTCCAGAGCGGGCAGCCTGGAGAGAGAGCCGCACAGGACCCGACGGTCAGAAGGGGCCCTGGGCTTGGGTCAATACTCTGTTGTGATGTCTCAAACTCCTTACCGACCTCTGAAACAAGGGGCCCCGTTCTTCCGTTTTGCACTGGGCCCTGAAAATTACGTAGCCGGTCCTGCCTAGCTTCGAGAGCGCTGCATTTGTCCGGCTTCCCCGTCTCTTGGAGCGCTTTCGCTGCCACTTTTACGGGCCCCTGCTCTCCTTCCGCCTCTGAAATACGCTCAAGCCTGAGCACACTTCCTCTTCCCCACGCTTACATGGCTGCCGCACGCGGTCCGTCACTTCCGGTCTTCTCGGAAATTGATCCCACGTCCGTAACTCAAGCTCTGAGAAGTCCCAGCCACGTATTCCCACACCCCTGTTGATTGTTTCCTCCCCGACTTCCTTCTCCCCCCTTCACGTGCCCAAACTAAATCTTCACTGTCTTCACCACCTTCTACCAACCGGCCTGTATTGATTCGTGGAACGATAGAATTCGGCCACCTGGATGAGCAGGGCTCTGTCACCTAGAGCTGCCCCGGGTCTTCTGATGATCCTATCACGTGCTGAGAGGGCCTTCATGATGTGAATCCCTCTAGCCCAACGGAGAATATTCAAGCTTCTTTTGCTCCAAACATGTGACTTCAGTTCTATCAGTCCCACGCACCCACTCGAGGTTTCCCCTCCTCGGGGGAAATGGGGGCTTGGAGGGCAAATGGGGGTGACCCTGTTTGTGACAGAGTTGAGTGGATCTGTGGTCAGCCGTGAGGGCAGCGACTACCCGGCCAGCAGGAGCGGCAGCAGGTTCCTTGGGGGGGGGGGGGGGGTGGGCGGGGAGGCCCCCGACTCACCAGGCCCATTCCGGGCTGTGGTTCTCAGAATTGTTTCTGGAGACCTAAAAACTCACTCCTCCAGCCCTTCCAATGATACAGCAAGCCCTGTAATACCCTTTGTAGTACCTCTTAATTCAATTTGCGGTCTGGAGCCTGCCAATACCTTAGAAGGGCATCACCTTAAGGGCCAGGCAAGTGCCACCTTTAGACACCTTTCAACGTGGGCTGCTTTTCTCAAAGTGGTCTCAGTGCTCCTTTGGTGCCTACAACTCTGGGGCCAGCTGGGCCATCCACGGGAGCCACCCTGGACCCAGATCAGTCCCGTGTGGATTCAGTCTTCATTTCTCCTCTTCGGGGCTCTCTCCGACCCTCTCTCCCACACAAGGTGTCATCCAGAAGTCCAGGGCTGGCATGTCTCGGGGACCCTCTGGAGCCCGTGGCTGGACCTCAGTCCCAGGAGGACAGCCACCTGGATTCTCCTGCTGGCCAGTGCAGTGTGTTTTTCACAGGATTGTGAGGGATGGGGCCACCTGAATGAGGCTAACGAGCCATGCTTGAGTGACTTTCACTCACCGAGGACGTAGGATGACGACAGTAGTCCCGGCTACCAACAGGAGAGCCGGCACCCAGACCCTAAGAAGACTCTTCACCTACGTTTGCCGGAACAAACAAATACCGAAGGGTTCTTATTCTAAATCTCCGTGGAGGGGTCACTCTACCTCCCATGGGCCCATGAATTTTGTAATAAGTATTTAAATCAAAGTATTTGTATATATACAGGGGTTTTATATACCTTCAGGGCAGCCTTGAACACCAGCACAGAAAACAGCTCAAGGCTGGCATGCAAGAGAGAAACTTGGGGACGGGGGGGGGGGGGGGGGGGGAGGACGCGGGGGGGGGGGGGGGGGGGGGGGGGGGGGTGTAAGACTCAGGAGCTACGTGGCAGGGCCAATCCTCTGCAAAATCAGATAAGGGCAGAAAGTTGTTTGTATAAGAATGTCCAGGATAGAGTTGTTTACAGTAGTTAGGAACCTGGACACCACCTTAGCGCCTCTCGGCAGGAGCCCGGCTGAGTAAATTGTGACAAATGTGCATAGCAGACACCCTCGGGGTTAGAGGTCTGCTTCTGTGCAACAAGCTACCTAAAACTCAGTGGCTGCAGACAACAATGACTTATTATTTCCCACAACGCAGTGGCTTGACTTGGCTTGACTGGGCTTCATGACTTCAAGGTCAACTGGGTTCTCTCCGGCAGCTGCAGGCAGACAGGTGCTCAGCTGTGGCTGGTCCTCAAACACGCCGTCCACATACGGCAGCAACCTGGTGGGGGGAGGCAGCCGGGACAGCTGGGCCACTCTCTCCACGTGGTCTGTCTTCGCACCGTGACAGGGAGAGGGCAGGATTCGCAAGACCTTTTGAGAACTTGCACAGAAGTTACACGACATTGTGCGGGCCGCATTTTATTGGTCAAAACCTGACCTAAGGCCAGCCCAGATTCCGGCCTCTCTTGATGGAAGAAGCTGCAAAGAACGCATGACCTCGTTGTTTGTTTTTTGATTTGTTCGCCATTTTAAAGTGCACGGTAGCGTTTCATGTGCGCAGTGCGTTTGGTAGCATTTAATATATTCACGGTACCTGCACCTCCCTAGTCCAGAACATTTTCACCCCCAAAGGAAACCTCAAACCTATTAACCAGCCACTCAGATTCCTGTCTACCCCCGGCCCCCAGCAACGGATTTGCTCTCTGTCTCTATGGATTTGCCTATCCTGAATATTTCACATAAAGGGGAACCACACAGAGCTTTTGTGACTGGCTTCTGTCACTCAACACAGTGTTTTCAACGTTCATCCATGCTGCCACGTGTTTTAGTACTTTATTCACCTTTCTGATTGAATAATATTCCATTGTATGGATAGACCACATTCGGTTGATCCGTTTGTCAGTTGACGGGTCCTTTCATCGTTTCTACCTTCTCGTTAAGGCGAATGGTGCTGCCGTGAATACTCAGGTACCTGTTTTCAATTCCTTTGCAGAATCCAGTTCAACGAGAGGTGAAATTGCCGGGTCGTATGGTAATTCTACGTTTAACCTTTGGAGGAGCCACCAGAGGGGACTCGTCTGTGGCCGTTTTAACCCATCATACTACCCATATTTATTGATGCGGAAATATGACTAGGCAAAGAAATGACGTGTTATATCTGCACGTTATAAACATTTAAAACTGGCCATGGCTTAAGGCAGACAAGTTTGTTTTTCTCTCATAAACCAAGCCAGGAGGCCTGGGATGTTGCCCAGTCTTTAGGGACACTGACTCCCTGCAGTACGCCTCCGTGGCTCATGGCAGTTAGGGAGCCCTGGCTTTCGAGGCAGCAGGAAGCAGTGAGTGATGAGGACTGACAGAGCGGACACACAGCATGCCCGGGTTCCCCGGGACGGTCGCACAGGGTACCTATTCGTATGCGGTTGACTAGAACTTAGCCGTCAGCTGCGAGGAATACTGAGAAGTATAATATTTATTCTGGGTTTCTATTTACCCAGCCAAGAACTAGAAACTGGGAGGAAGAAAAGGGCTAGATACTAGGGAACAGCCACCTGGCTCTTCCCAGCTGATAAAATGAATTGTGTAGAGAGCTTTGAAAGAAACAAACCCAGGGGCTTCTGGGTGGCTTAGCCGGTTCAGTGTCCGACTCCTGATTTTGACTCAGGTTATAATCTCACAGTTGGTGAGGCCAAGCCCCGCATCAGGGTCTGGACTGACAGTGCAGAGCCTGCTTCAGACTTTCCTCTCTCCCTCTCTCTCTGCCTCTTTCTCTCTCTCTGTCTCAAAATAAGTAAATAATCATTTTAAAATGTGTTAAAAAGAAAAGACAAAAGCAGATATGTTTAACAGATGTTATTCCTAGATAACAAGGACAAAGACCATTAGAAATTATTCTTTGACCCTATTCTAGATTTCCTGATTTTTTGGTGACACCTATGGGATCAGAAAGCTATTCCCGTTTTGAAAAATAAAATACACATTTTTTTTCTGTAAGAGCAGCATTTCATTTCTTCTTTTTTTTTATTATTCAAACAATGTTATCGTGCATCTGTGATGTCAGGTATCAGGAGATATAAAGATGAGCAAGACAGGATCTCTAAAGAAATCAATAGACCAGCTGCAGAGAGATACTGAAAGATAATTTTGAAATGACTCTGGAAATTTCTATCATAAGAAGCATACACAAAATTTTAAGGGCAACGTTAAGATACGAAGTAAAGCTTGGGGAGCGTTATGGGCTGAATTGTGCCCCCCCCCCCCCATTCACAACTAGTAGTCCTAGCTCCTAAAACTCTAGAATAGGACTGTATTTAGAGGTAGGGCCTTTCAAAAGGTGATTAAGTTAAAATGAGGTTGTTAAGGTGGGCCCTAATCCAGTAGGTCTGGTGTCCTTATAAGAAGAAGAAAGGGGCACCTGGGTGGCCCAGTCCGTTGGACGTCTGACTTTGGCTCAGGTCATGATCTCACTGTCCGTGAGTTCAAACCCCACGTTGGGCTCTGTGCTGACAGCTCAGAGCCTGGAGCCTGCTTCAGATTCTGTGTCTCCCTCTCTCTCTGCCCCTCCTCCACTCATGCAGTCTCTCTCTCTCTCTCTCCCTCTCTCTCTCAAAAATAAACATTAAAAAAATTTTTTTTAATTCTCGACAACATGGCAATCTGTTGTCATGAGTCACTGTGAGTGCACCCCTGTTTACATCGACTATTTCATAAATTATTGCACTTGCCCTTGGGGGGGGGGGCAGGGATCAGGACTCAATAAGGGAAACCTTGCAAATTGTGTCATCTGACTGAGGAGGTGGACCTGAGGAACGTGCTGAGAAGGTAGAGGCTTGTGGGAAGCAGGAGGAATAATGTTCACGGCTGTCATAGTAGTTACGTCGTCACACAGGAGTTGTGATTGACTGAAGCCCTCCAGAAGAGGGGTAAGGGCATTTTGGGAACGCAGGAGGAAGACAATGGAAGATGGCAGGGAGAGAGGAGATCCAGGGGTGGGGGTGGGGGGCAGGTTCAAATTCGATGGCCCTGTAGGCTCAGCTCCTTAGTAACCAGATCAGACCCCACGCACCCTTGCTCTGCTAACTACTCAGTTGACTCGGGTGACTCACTGTTGTCTCGAAAGCCAGAGCATCGCAGCCTCGAGAGATGGAGGGATTCTGGCAACTACAAACCTCCAGCTGTGGTGGGGGGTGGGGGGGTTGGGGCGGTGAAGAAAGGCCGCACATCCGTGGTGATGCAGGTCTCGGTTGGGTACCAGAGGGAAGGCATCAACAGAAGATGCAGGAAAACCAGCCCGGGGGCCCTCCGCTCCCTGAGATCGCAGACACACCCAAATGGGGACTCCTCTGTCGTCTCTCTGGAAGCCACCATCCCACCTGCAGCTTTACGGCCTGCAGCCACCAGACCAGGGCACCGCCTCGTTCTCTCTGGGCTCCGTCTTTCCCTTCCCTCGTCATCCTGCCTCACCAGAACCATCTTCTTCCCTCCCAGACCCTCCTGGCCGGCAGACAGCTGCTCTAGGAGCCCCACCTTTAAATCTGTCATTTAAGGCAACTCGTCCTTCAGTGGCTCCCCTGTGGCCTTCCCAGCAAAGCATACCCAAGGGATTCTGTGTCCTGGGGTCTCCACGCCTTATCGACACTTCCTCCTCAGCTCCCCTCCCCCTCCCCCAACTCTCCGTGTCACCAATGATTGCTCTGCTCCACAGCATCTAGAACGATACGTTTTTTTAATGTTTATATTTGAAAGAGAGAGAGAGAGAGAGAGAGAGAGATGCAGAGCAAGTGGGGGAGGGGCAGAAAGGGAGGGAGACACAGAATCGGAAGCAGGCTCCAGGCTCCGAGCTGTCAGCACAGAGCCCCACGCGGGGCTCGAACCCACACACCGTGAGATCATGACCTGAGCCAAAGTTGGATGCGTAACTGACTGAGCCACCCAGGCGCCCCTAGAGTGATATCTTAAAGTGTAAATCAATACTCTACTGTTGCACCAAAACTCTGCAAGGGACCTCTTTATTTATATTTTATCTACTTTTTAATTTTCTTTTGAAATTCCAGTGTGGTTAACACACAGGGTTACCTTAGTTTCAGGTGGACAAAATAGTGATTCAACATTTCCATAATTCGTGGGGCCCCTGGGTGGCTCAGTCGGTTAAGCATTGGTTTCTTGGTTTGGGCTCAAGTCGTGATCTTGCGGTTGGTGAGTTCGAGCCCCGCGTCCGGCTCCGTGCTGGCAGTGCAGAGCCTGCTTGGAATTCGCTCTCTCTTCTCTCTGCCTCTCCCTCACTCGCGTGTTCTCTCTCTCTTTCTCTCTCTCAAAAATAAAATAAACTTAAAAAAAAAAGAAGGTAGTGTTCTTAATCCCCTTCACCTCTTTCACCCATCCCCCTACCCACAAGGGACTCCTTTACAGTTATCACCAAATACCGGCTCCTTTCGGGCTGACAAAGCCCTGCGGGACGGCCTTCCTGCCTCTCCCCTGCCCAGCACCACGCTGGCCACCCAAGGCCACCCCTGGCCTTTGCCTGTGTGTCTCCTTTACCCTCGATGTTCCCTCACCTTCCACTCAGCATATTCACTCTGCAAGGCTGCCCCCTCCACTCAGGGCTCAGCTCGAGGCACCCTCGAACCTGCCCGACTCATTCTGTGTGCCACACCTGTCATGTTGTATGATCCTGCCCCGCCTAGTTTTTCAGGGCGTCTGTCACTCTTTGAAATGATCTGATAGTCTCTTTGTGTTCCTGGGGGGGGGGGGGGTCAGCAAACTGCAGCCCCGGGGCCAAAGCTGCCACAGAACCTGTTTTGGAAATGCAGTTTCATCAGAACGGCCGCTCCCCTTCGTTTAGACGGTCTGTGGGTGCTTTGGGACCATGGAGCTGAGTAGTTGCAGGTGAGACCGTGCGGCCCCCAGAGCCTAAAATATTTACTCTCTGTCCCTTTCAGAGAAGATTTGCTGATCCCTGGTTAACTTGTTTACTGTCTGCCTTTCTCTCCGAAAATGCCAGCTCCCTGACAGCAGGGGATTCGTCTGTTTCCCCGCTGTATCTCAAGCCCTCGGAAGGATGTCTGTCACTGTTGCCTAAAGGAGAGGGTGATAACGAAGGAGCCGAGCGATAGAATTGTTAGCTAAAACTTGCGTGTTAACGGGCTAAGCCTAATAATCGTTACAATACCCCTGGGACTGCTACCAAGAATAAGGGCTAAGGCATATTAGCAAGAGCTAGCGTGTCGGGAGATGCTCTAAATGCATTGCTGGCAATTCGGTTAATGCTTGCATCAACTCTGCAAGGGAGGACTCATTCTACCAGTTTTGAGTCCATTCTACCAGGGAAAACTACTCATTCTCCCAGGGAAACTGAGGCTCTCAGAAGGCAAGCAGTTGCCCATTTTCCCGGTGTTGACACACGGTAACATGACATCTCTTGAACTTACGCTCTTTCTTCTGTCCCAACCTGGAAAGACCGTGAACTTCAGAGAAAGAGACCCTGGCTCACAATCGGACTTTGCAAGCTCTACAACTTTCTCCTTGGCAATTTGGCTGGTGTGAGGCTGGGAAGTTACCACCTGGTCTTCAGGAATGTAAGGATTGAATAAGATAAGAAACACATAATGTAGCACCTGATACATAGTGAGTACTCAAAAATGTTATTAGCTTCCTTCTGTTGTTTTTCTTTTAAGTTTATTTATTTATTTTGAGAGAGAGAGAGAGAGCATGAGTCGGGGAGGGGCAGAGAGAGAGAGAGAGAGAGAGAGAGAATCCCAAGCAGGCTCCCGTCAGCACAGAGCTCGATGCAGGGCTTGAACTCACAAACTGTGACATCATGACCTCAGCTGAAACCGACTGATCTCAGTTGGATGTTCAACCAACGGAGCCACCCAGGTGTCCCAGCTCCCTTCTGTTTTTATAGGCAACGACGGGCAAGTTTCCTTCAGTCTGCAGTATCGCTCACACCCGGCAGTGAGTTTCCCTGGGCGGATCGTGTGGGGCCAGCTCTCCCGCTCGGCTAGGCATTTGTGCCTGTGTTTCCACAGCAGGGCTGGCCCTCACCTGGGTTGGGAGGCTGACAAGCACACTTGCCCCACAGTTTCCTCCTGCTTAACCCTGGAAACTCCCTTTGGTTGGAAACAGGCCCACCCCTTCTTCAACTGCCTTCCCTTCGGGACCTAGAGTTCTGTTGGGACTCCTGTTTCTGCCTTCTCACATCCAGCCCCCCCTTTCTGGTCACTGCCCCAGAACAAAGAGAAATGGAGACAGAAAGCAATACCCAGCAAGGAGTAAAATTATCTGTGCTTGTGGCACTGGTGCCTGATTAAGCTCAGGGAATGGTGCAAGCGGGGAAGGTCGTGACGAGTCTTGCAGGAATCTCAATAGGTTAAGAACAGGATCAGTTTAATGTTGTCAAGAGCATGTTGGGGGTGGGTTGGGAAAAGTGATGGGGAAATATATTTATACCGTGGGTTGTGAATTATGGGCCTCTCCGAATTAAAGAAGAGAAACCAAACCGGGGCAAACTTAAGTGGAAAAAATTTAATTTGCAGTGGACCGGGCAGCCTGTAGAACCAGAGAGTAGACGCTTCCTCTTCCGGCGCCATGTTGAATAGCAGCACGGATCACCGCGAACATTTTGACCCCACTGGGCGTGGTACAATAAGCATCCTTCGGAGTTCACGTAGATTCAAGGTGAGGGATGTTCTCCAAAAATACGTGACTAGTACTCCTCTAAGCGCCAGAGTCATCGAAAATGAAAGATTGAGAAGTTGTCACAAACCAAGGAGGCTCAATGTATGGTGGGATCCTGGAACAGTCAAGGGGACATTGGTGGCAGAACCAGTGAAGTCTGAAGAAAGTCTGACGTTTGGTTAATAGCAATGTACCGACGTGGGTTTCTTCATTTTGACCAATGCACCAAGGTGAGATGTCAGCAAAAGAAAAGGAATTCTCTGTACGACTTTTGCAACATTTTTGTAAACTGAAAATTAGTCCTCCCCAAAGTGTATTGTTTGAAAAGTCCATACATCTGCCCACAAGAAATTAAGGGATATCCGCAAAGGCCCAAAGGAAGACAAGGCCAAAAGGCACCAGAAAGGGATTCCTGGTGCCAAAGAGGAATAGTGGACTAAACTTCCATGAGTCACAGCAGGGACTCTTGCATAAAGCAGCAATCCTCAAAGGGCTACACCCTCAGAAGCACGCAGCACCGAAAGTTGCCAACTGTTGTCAACGATGCTGACAAGAAAACGTGGCCATTTAAGCCTCGATGTGAGGTAAAAAATAGAAACTCTGCTGAAAGCACATAAACACCAGCAACTATCATTCTGATTTAGAATTTCAATTTATACTACCTGTCGTGGGTAGAATGGGGACCCCTGAAAATCCATATGTGGAAATCCTAACCTCCCGGACCTTGGAATGTGACTGTACCTGGAGGTAGGGCTCTAAAGGGGTTATTAAGTTAAAAGGAGACCATTAGGGTGGACTCTAATTCAATACGATGGGTGTTCCTAGAAGAAATATCAATTTGGACATATAGAGAGACACCGGGAGCATGTGCTCACACAGAGGAAACATGACTTGAGGACAGAGCAAGATGGCTGCCATCTGCAAGGCAAGGAGAGAGGAGGCTTCAGGAAAAACCGGGCTTTCCAATACCTTGATCTTGGACGTTTGGCCTCCAGAATTATGAGAAAATGAATTTCTGTTGTTTAAGCCACCCAACATGTGGAACTTTGTTATATGGCAGCCCTTACAAGTGGCCCAGGAAAACCCAAGGAAAACAGTAATTTTAAGTACATGCACGGGTTAGAACCCTTTAAAGGCAAATCTAGGTAAGAATTCACTCTCATCTCAACATCCTTAGAACTTCCACTGATGAAGATAAGCCGTACATGAACGCACAACAAAACAGAAAACCTACATAATCAGTAGTTTGTGTCTCATTAAAATAAGGAAGTAAGCAAGGTGCCTGGGTCGCTTGGTTGCTTAAGCGTCTGACTTCAGCTCAGGTCAGTCTCACAGTTCGTGAGTTCGAGCCCCATGTCGGGCTCTGTGCTGATGCCTGGAGCCTGCTTCAGATTCTGTGTCTCCCTCTCTCTCTGCCCCACTCACTCTCTGTCTCTCAAAACTAAATAAACGTTAAAAATTAAAAAAAAAAAAAAAAAAAGGAAGTAAGCTGTCCAAGGCTGGTCCCTGGGCTCCAAGGCCCTTGGGGCCCTCTATTTTCAGTATTTTCTATCAAGCTCATTGGAATGAGTCTGAAACAGTGGAAGAAGGAGGCGGGATGACATCCAGTACTGACTTGCTGGGAGTTTTATTATAAAGGGAAGCAGGGAAATGGAGAGGTATGTAGAGAAGGAAGTAAAGACGAAAGAGAGGTCTTATTTTAGGATGGAGAAGTCATGTTTGGATGCCGATGGGAACGGCACAGTTGAAAGGGACAAGAAGGCAGATGGAGGGCAGGGGAACATCACTGCAGAGATGTCTTTGCGTTGGTGAGAGGGAAGGAGGGTTAGTCCCGGGACTGTCCAGGAAGGGGGCTGACGAGGAAGGAGGGCTTCAGAGAAGAAAGAGCCCCCAAGCTCTGAGTTAGGACCATGTAGAACTGAAGAAAAAGCTCACCTAACTAAAACTTGAGGGTCTCTCCCCGTTGAGGAATGGCGGCAACGCATTCCTATGGTCCCATGGTTTTGTAAATCTCTTATGGGATGTTTTCCTTGTGATGGATTCACCATAAGACAGTTGTATCTTTCTACTTTAAGTCTGCTGCGTCACATTCCTGTACATTCTGGGGCATTAGCGTAGAAATAGAACCAATGGGATAGATACACACACGTGCAAACACACCCATTTATTTTTTGAAAATTGGCTCAGGTGATTTAGGCAAGTCCAAAATCTGCAGGCTGGGCTGGCAGACTGGGACCCAGGGAGGGGTGGCAGGCTGAATTTAAAAGCTGACAGCTGGGGCGCCTGGGTGGCTCAGTCGGTTAAGCGTCCGACTTCGGCTCAGGTCACGATCTCGCGGTCCGTGAGTTCAAGCCCCGCATCGGGCTCTGGGCTGATGGCTCAGAGCCTGGAGCCTGCTTCCGATTCTGTGTCTCCCTCTCTCTCTGCCCCTCCCCTGTCCATGCTCTGTCTCTCTCTGTCTCAAAAATAATAAAATAAACATTAAAAAAAATTAAAAAAAAAAGCTGACAGCTGTCTGTTGTCAGAATTCCTTCTTGCTCAAAGAGGTCAGGCTTTGTTCTATTAAAGCCTTCAAGTGATTGGACACGACCCACCTACACAATAGAAGGTAATCTACTTTACTCAATGCACCGTGAAAGGATTCCCATTATTTGGTTGATTAATATATCCTCACACATTTATCTTTTTTTGTGTGTGTGTGAGACATGTACGTTCTACTCATTTAAGTAGATTTCACTCATACAATACAGTTTTATCAGCTATAGCCATCATGCTTCGTGTGAGATCCTCAGACCTCACTCATCTTCCAGCTGAAAGTTTGTACCCCGATAGCAACTTCTCTGTATTTCCACCACCCCCTAGGCCCTTACAACCACTTTTCTGTTGCTAGGGGTTTGCAATCTTTTTCCTTAAAGATTCCACTTAGAAGCGCTAGCGTGTTGTATTGGTCTCTGTCTTATTTCACTTAGCATAACGCCCTCAAGGTCTATCCGTGCTGTTGCAAATGGCAGGATTTCCTTCTTATGACTCAGTGATAGTCCATTGTGTGTGTGTGTGTGTGTGTGTGTATCACATCTTCCCCATCCATTCATCTATTGATGTGCCATTAGGTTGTTTCCGTGTCTCGGCCATCATAAATAATGGTATGATGAACATGGGGGTGCAGATATCTCTTCATCATCGTGTTTCTATTTCCTGTAGGTAAATAGAAGTGGGATTGCGGGATCATGCGGTAGTTCTATTTTTAATTTTTTGAGGAACCTCCCTCCTGTGTTCCACAGTGGCTGCACCAGTTCACATTCTCACCAACAGTGCACGAGGGTTCCTCTTTTCTTCAAATATACTTGTTATCCCTTGTCTTTTTGCTAATAGCCATTCTAACAAGCGTAAGGTGATATCTTGTGGTTTTTGATTTGCACTTTCCTGCTGATTAGTGATGTTAACACCTTTGAATGCATATGGACCATTTGTCCGTCTTCTTTGGAAAAGTGTCTATTCGGTTCCTCTGCCCATTTTTTAATCAGATTATTTTTTGTTCCTAGTCATTTTTTTTAAAAAAGTTTTATTTGGTAAAATATATATCACATAACACTTGCCATTTAAACCATCTTAAGTGTATAATTCAGGGCCATAAAGTACATTCCCAATGTTGTACAACCATCACCATTGTCGACTTCCAAAATATTTTCATCCCCCCAAACAGAAACTCTATACCCACTAAGCAGTAACTCCGTTCATTATCCCCCAGCCCCTGATAACCTATATTCCATTTTCTGTCTTTATAAATTTGCCTGTTCTAGATATTTCACGTACACGAAATGTTATTCCTTGTGTTGCTGGCTTATTTCATTTAGGATCATGTTTTCTTCTTTTTTTAAGTTTTATTTAAGTTTCAGTTAGTTAACATGCAGTGTCAAATTCGTATCAGGTGTAGAATATGGCGATTCTCTCTCTCTCTCTCTTTCATTTAGGATAATGTATCCAAGGTTTTATCTGTGCTATAGTATATATCAGAACTTTATTCCTTTTTATGGCCGAACAATAGTTCATTGTCTGGACATATCACATTTGTTTATCCATTCATATGTCAGTGGACCTCTGGGTTGTTTCCGCCTCTCGGCTAATGTGAGTAATGCCGCAGTGAACATTGGTATACAAGTATCTGTTTGAGTCCCTGCTTTTAATTCTTTTGGGTACATACCTCAAATTGGAATTGCTGGATTCTACGGTAATTCTGTACTTAGCCTTTTAGGATCTGCCAAATTTCCTACTTACTGTTTACAGCCTACCTGTTATACATGAACAGCCACTGAGCTCCAACATATAATAATACCTAGAGTCAGCTTCTTGGCCACGTGACCTGTGCCATTTCACAGGGCTCCATGCTGAGAAGAGCCCGTATTCAGGAGGATCCCATGCTCAGAATGGCCCCGTGCTTGGTTAAATCTCTGCTGCCACCACGTTGAAGTTCTTGGTAACCTTACCTTTGGACTTGTGTTCTAGAAGTGAAGTCCAACAGGACAATGGAGCACGTGCGCAGAGGAGAAATTCACCGTACAGGTGTTCTCGGCCGTTCCTTGTTGCCCTATTTGCATATAGCGTCCATAATGCCCATGAGGTCAAAATTCTGGAGGACCCAGAATGCACGGGAGTTCAGTGAGACTCAACGTGAGTACAAAGCAAGTGTGTCAGTCTATGACTGAGTCAAATGGGTGCGGGGGTTACCGAAAACCCCATGTGGCCTCAGTTCTGTTCAAATCTAAACTTGTTTTCAATACAGAATGAAAGCAATGGTGTTTTAAGAAATCACCAGGAACCCTGTCATATTCTTTCCTGTTCATACTACTTCCCCGTATTCACCAACTTTCATGCCAAAAGTGATGATCTAGAAGGAAGGGGAAAGACAGTGCCGCACATAGTTTCTTTCCCATCCAGTCCTTCCTTACTCAGAAGTAAACCACAGGTAGAGACGGGGGGATATGTGTGTGCAGCCAGAAGGGGAGTGGAAATGCTGTGGTTTTCTGCACCGTTTCCACTGTCCTCGTCAGAATGAAACACCTAGGACACGTGTACAAACAACAAAACACGAATTGTGTAAATTCAGTGATTTTGCACAACTCAGACACTGATATTTTCATTTAAAATTGCTATTGCATAACATAAAAATGGACAGTAAGGTTCCTGCTAACAATTTAAAATTTCTAAATAGCAAATAAAAACCACCATGACACGTCAAGAGAGAGAACATGGAAACAGGAAAAAGGGTTTTCATTTCAGTGCTTGCAGTGGCACTTTTTCCTCGCTTCTTGAACGAAAGGTCACGGATTTTCATTTTGCACTGGGCCCCGTAAATTATGTAGCCGGCCGTGACAGCCCCTTATTCTCAGATACTACAACAGTAGTTTTTCTGTGCAATTAGGGTAGTGGGGGAGGGACGAGGTAGGTCTTGAGGTGCCACGGTATTATTTTAGGAAGGGTGGAGCTGACCACGGTTTCGTGAAGGAATGCACTTCAGAAAATAAGTATACAGATGAAAGAGCTTGCAGACTCAGGCTCTCATTATATATTGTCTCAGCGTCCCTGTGCTCAAACGAATGACAGATATCCTATGAGAGAGAGAGAGAGAGAGAAGAAGAGAGGAAAGGCAGAGGAAGGCCAGATCAGTAAATATATCCCACAAATAAAATTCAAGAAGTATAATAGGAACAATGATAGGCTCTATATTCTTTGATACTGTTATGAAAGACTAAATATATATATATATATGTATATATATATATATATATTTTATCAGAAATCAGTATACACTTCAGTCTTATGGTCTGATGTATATTTAAGGAGGCTTTATTTTGATTAACTGATCCCACAATAAAAAAATAAACTGCCTCATCCTTTTAGATTTTTTTAACAAATATTTTATGGAAATCCAAGGAAGCCAACAGATATCAGAAATAACATCGGAATCAGAAATAATAGTCCTGCTCTCCTTTGGCAAATTAAATTCTTTTTTTCTTTGAAAGCTACTCTGAAAATAACATAAAACATTTTGGATTAATGACTTTGAAAAGCCTGTGGTTGGGGCGCCTGGGTGGCTCAGTCAGTTAAGCCTCCGACTTCAGCTCAGGTCACGATCTCACGGTCCGTGAGTTCGAGCCCCACATCGGGCTCTGGGCTGATGGCTCAGAGCCTGGAGCCTGCTTCCGATTCTGTGTCTCCCTCTCTCTCTGCCCCTCCCCCGTTCATGCTCTGTCTCTCTCTGTCTCAAAAATAAATAAACGTTAAAAATAAAAAAAAAAAAAAGAAAAGCCTGTGGTTATGGCTAAGATGAGGAAATACAGGCTGAATGGTGATATGTCTACATGTGCTATATTATCATAGTTTTTTGGGATCCATGTGGACCTGGGGAGCATTGCCATAGGTTGATACTGGTGACTTTGTCTGCATAAACTTTTTTCAAATCAGTAATTTTGATAAAAACACAGAAGAAATGTTTATCAGATTTTAAAGTGATCAAGTGTCCATTGTAAAGCATGATTGGATCAAGATTCTTAGCGATTGTGAAAGCCTTGAAGGCTTGGCCACTACAGAAAAGATGAAATCGAGTGCGAATGAATAAGAAATTCCGTTTTGATTTTAAAAACAGGCTCATCCATAGAAAGAGTTTGTATCAGTCAGGATAGGTTAGATTATGCGGTAGTAATAAATCACACCCCGAAATTCTAGGGGCTTAACGACAAGGTTTTATTTCTCGTTCACCTTACACATCCACAGTGGGTCATCTGGGAGCTTTGCTTTATGTTTTCCTCACTCTGGAATTCAGACAGTTGGAGAAGCTATCATCTGAACATTGCTAGGCACGGTGACAGAGAAAAATCTCTAATTAGTCCTTAAAGCCCCCCAGTGCAGCAGACTCATGCATCACACATCACCTTGGTCAAGAAAGTCACATGACTACTTCTCGGGAGAAGGCAGTCCAGCCCTCCCACATGCCTGGAAGGAGAAAACAGTCCTTATGACCCCCACAGTTTAGACCCAGCACAACAGTCGTTGATAGGAAAAATAGGGTGAATGTACTGGCCGATGGCAAAATTCGGCTGATGAAAAAGTTAATATAGTCTTAAGAGTGCGTTGGCTGAGGTATCACTGGTGGGCTAAATAATGGCCCCGAAGATATCCAAGCCCTGATGGCCAGAGCCTTTGATTGCTGCCTTTTATGGCAAAAGAGACTTTGCGTCTGCGATGAACGATTTTGAGATGGGAAGATTATCTTGGATTATGTGGGTGGGCCTTACCTGTAATCGCAAGTGTCGTTCTACAAGAGGGAGACAGTGCAAGCTAAAGATGGAGAAAGGCAGAAGCAGAGCAGACATCTTGATTTCAGTCCTGCAAGCTTCATTTTACACTTCTAGAATTTTTTTTCAATGTTTATTTAGTTTTGAGAGACAGAGAGAGACAGAGTGTGAGTAGGGAAGGGGCAGAGAGAGAGGAAGACACGGAATTCAAGGCAGGCCCCAGGCTCCGAGCTGTCTGCACAGAGCCCAATGCGGGGCTCGAACCCATGAACTGTGAGACCATGACCCGGGCCATAGTCGGACGCCTAACCGACTGAGCCACCCAGGAGCCCCACATTTCACGCTTCTAAAGACCAGAAACGTAAGACACTGAATTTATCTTGTTTTAAGCCACTAAAGTTGTGGTAATTTGTTACAGCAGCGATAGGAAACTACTGCAGTGTTTAAATCAAGAATTCTTTTGGGGGCATCTAGGTGGCTCGGTCGGTCGAGAGTCCGACTTCAGCTCAGGTCACGAGCAGGCTCAAGCCCCACGTTGGGCTTTGCGCTGGCAGCGCTGAGCCTGTTCGGATTCTCTGTCTCCCTCGCTCGCTGCCCCTCCCCCACTTGCGCTGCCACTCTCTCTCTCTCAAAAATAAACACACATTAAAAAAAAATAATAAAACAGAAGAGTTCTTTTGTTCCCAGACAAAACAAGTAGACTAATAAAGAGGCTCAACATATACAGAAGCACATCATATACAGAGTTGCTGAAGCCGCAGGAAAAGTTGCACCTGAAACAGAAAATACAATGGAGGCTTTCATATATAAGGGCTGTCTTGTGGATTTGGGTGAGGCCTGCTCTGTTGTGGACACAGAAGCCAGAACTCGATCAGCGAGCGGTATCGTCATAGGGTTTGGCTCACGACAAGGTTGAAGCTTGTTCAACATTAGAACAGGCGGTCTCCGTGCCCCGGGATATAGACTGAAAGATGCTGGGTGACCACCGGTCAAGGATATTGTCAGAGAGAGTGCTGAACTGGGCAGGAAATTTGGATCGGTAACTTCTCAAGTCCCTTCTGATTTTTTCCCCTTCTGTATCTGATCATGATAATTACCTTGATGAGCAACCCATAAGGGAGTTTGCGGGTGTGGGAGGTCCTGGGGCTATGCTAAGAGGGGGCATTATTGGTCCCGGCAGTCAGTAGAGGTGTAGGTTAAAGGGAATAGATAGAATTCAGATTAGAAGAAGCCAGTCCAGATGTCAGGAAGCAGGAAGGTGCCCAGTCACAGAACCTCAAAGGAGCCTCTAGGCAGAAGACCTAGAGAAAGGTAAGTGTGGAAAAGGCTTTGCCTGTAGGTAAAGCTCAGGTTCAAATGGGTCAAAAGGGAAAGGCAATTCTGGCGTGAACCCTGTGAATATTTTCATATGTATTAAACTCTCAATGTCAACTGTGTACTAAGGTTCAAGGTTAGATTTTTTTTTTTTAAGTTTATTTTGAAATATTTTTTGAGAGACAGATTGACAGCAAGTAGGGGAGAGGCAGGGAGAGGGGGGCAGAATCCCAAGCAGGCTCCACACTGTCAGTGCAGAATCCCATGCGGGGCTCGAACTGCCAAGCCGCAAGGTCATGACCTGAGCCCCAAATCAAGAGTCGGATACTTAACCAAC
The DNA here is from genome assembly GCF_023721935.1 of Panthera uncia. Lineage (NCBI taxonomy): Eukaryota > Metazoa > Chordata > Mammalia > Carnivora > Felidae > Panthera > Panthera uncia. The sequence goes on along the minus strand of NW_026057577.1, from coordinate 138,884,134 downwards.
TGAGCTACCCAGGCGCCCCAGGTCAGGGTTAGATCTTAAAGGAACCTCATAAGTTGCCTTTCCTCTTCCCTCTATCTCTTCTCATTCTCTTAGCGACACCCTCTCCTCCAGCCACTCTGAGTTCTCGTTCCTCTGAGCACCCCCTGCGTCATCATCGCCTGGGTGGTAGTTAATAATGCCAAGATCACCAAGGTGGGGCCTGAGAATCTCAATTCTTAGCCAGCTCCCTAGTTGATTTTTTTTACTCCTTGAAGTTTAATATCCAACGCCTTAAATACTAACACTCTGAAATTCTACCCTTAGAATCTCTTCCTCCTTCCTTTTTGCTCTGGCTAGCCCATCACGCGGCATGTAGGAAAGAGATAAGATATTTGTGACACAAATGAGTAATGTCACCCAAAGTCCTTCAACTATTGCCTATGTGCTAATGAGGAATTCCTAAAATCAGATCTTTAGGCCCCATCTCTCCTGAGACTTAGACCAAACTCTCAGCTCTCTATCATTCAACAGATACCCCAACCTGAACAACAGTTTGCAGAACTGAGTTCATTGTCTTTTCTCTATAACCCCTTTCTCCCTTGCAAACACATTCTTTCTTCAGTTTCTCCTTAGTTACTATGGCCACCAGCTACCCTGCATTTCAAGGGGGAAAAAAATGGAATCTTATTTTACTCAACCCCATTCCCACCGGGATATTCATCAACCCCAAATGTTATTATTGCAACATCTCCTGATTCTGTCCCTCTTCATTCCCCACTGTAGTTACCCTAGCTCAAATTTGTGTTTTTGTTGCCAGGAAAACTGCAAGAGCCTCACCGGTAATCTTTTAATTACTGATCTCGTCCCATGGCCGCCATTTTTATCACAACACAAGAATTAATGTCCTAAAAGAAAATTCAGTCCCATTAGCTCCCTCTCCTTTTTGGTAGGATGACTTTCAGAGTCTCTAGGATGACGAGCACAATGCTTCAGTGGGTTTTCAGGCTTATTCTAGTTTTGTCTTCCTTCCCATTCCCCCAATCACCCATGAACCTTAGGGACCCAGTTATACTGAACATCTCATGGTTCTGGACTAAGCCAGCTTTTGACACCTACATGCCTTTAAACATGCTAGGTCCTCTGCCTTAATTTCCCACCTTCCCCTCTGCCTGGCACTTTAAGACCACCACATCTCTCTTGAATAAGTTTTTCAGTGAGGGCATACATCCATAGCCTTCTAACACTCTCAGCATCTGTTCATGCCTCTATTAAATTACAGTATTGCCACGAATAGAAATGAGCTATGTATCTGCTCTCTCCCCCAGCAGGCTATGATCTTCTAAGGAAAGAGCCTGTGTCTTTTTTATCTGTGCATTTCCAGTGCACAGACATAGAACCTGTTACATAGTAGCTGCTAAATAAACGTTTATTTGTAGATTCAATCAAATCAATATCGGAAATGATTTCAGGGAGATCCCTAGAATGGGTCTATTTTGGAGGGCATCCCAGACACCACCTAGCACCCAGGGCGAGTAATGCTGCCTTTGGATATTCTCACTGAGATCTTAGAATTGTAACTGTATTCTATTTCTCCTTCCGTACTTGGGATAGATGAAAACTATTAGGTGATTTTTTTTTAAAAAATTGTATTTAAAGACTTAACCTTTCATAGAACTGTCTAGATCTGATTCTTGCTCCAATTCACATGAGAGAATCTTTTTAAGTCTTATTCTTAGAGTTTAATATGGCAACAGTAGGACAAGCTATGAATTATTGCGATGGGGGATGAAAGTGCTTATTCAGTTCATTCAGCAATCAAATATAACTACATCCTGTATGAATTAAGACTACCAGTTTTCTGTGGGGGATGTAACTGCCAAGGCTTTCTCCCTATTCTGAAAGACCCTTCCTGGAACTTGCAGTCCATTCCTTCACATCTGTCTCTCTGCCCGTTGGGAGGTCATGACTGTTGATGATCGGAATCAAAGGAAAAGCAGAGAATCACCACCAGTCCGGTAGGGACTTAAAAACCTGGTCTGGGCAAATATGGAGCAGTGACTTCAAAGCACAGAATCTCTCTCCTACCTCAAGGCATGAATAAAACATAATAAAAACCAGGGGAAAAAGTTCTTGGCAAGAGCCAAAGAGGTACCGCCTCATGCCATTACCTTCAAAATGGATTAGGATGCCAAGAAGAGGAACAGAAGATTCTGCTGTGGTTTTCCTCAGTCTCTAAAGTGCTCGTCAAGCTTCCCCAATTTGGAAAGGTGGGAAGTGACGGGGTAGGTCCAGGGAAAAGAGGAGGGAAAAGTAGCAGGAGCCAGGGCCTCATCTTATACCACCCCAGAATTGAGCAGAGTGCAAAGGATATATCAGGCTTTCTCATTTTCCAGGGGATACCACTGAACTGTGAGGCTGAGCTAAGTCTTGCAGCAACCTCCATGAACATAGGCTACACCCACCACTGGGTGGAGTGAACCTCGGCACAGAATCCTGAGTGAGAACATCTCAGACAGGAGAGAGGAGCCAAGTGTTGGGTGAGTTATGATTTTCTATTTTCGTCTTTGTATTCTTCCTCATCGATAAATGTTTTGTAATGAGGGTAGGCCTTTAAAAGAGGAAAGCAATGAACTCACAATCATTTAAGAGAAAGAAAGAAGCCCATGGAAAACCCCAAACCCAAGAAATCCCTTTTTTGGCTTTTCCTAGAAACCCTTAGGGAAGGAATCCCAGTTTGCCAAGGCAAACTCAGCTCTCCCTTGGACTAATTAAAGTGATAAATCACCTTGTGAGCTTTCTTCCTGTCGAAGTAAACAGAGTAAGCCATCACTTGTCTAACCTAATACATCCAGAGACCGAAGCAATGGGGAGTTAAGGCTAGTTAATGAGGGGAGCCGGTTGGAAAACCTCCAACGAAGTACTAGCAGGTTTCAAGGACAAACGCATTTGGGAAGGGAGCTGGATTTTTCATACTGTCCTGGTGGGGTTTCCATTTCTTCCTCAAGCCAGATAGAGCCGGAGGGACAGATTCATACAGAGTTCCACTGCCAAGCCAGAATTCCTTATGGGAGCTTAGCCTCCGGGTCTCCCTTCCCTTGGAGCCCCAGGTAGTCTTGGCCCCACGTACCCCTCGCATCACTTTTCTGCCCGGGAGGCAGTCATATTTCAGGAGTCAAAAGCACTGAACAGGCCTGTGTGACTCTAGCTGCCACGGGCTTACATGACAAAACCATTTACATATGAGAAAATGCTAATGTGACTATTTAAAACAAAGTCCTATTAACCAATAATATAACCATGACATTCTCCCTGGGAGGATTTATATTCCTTACACTTTTCTCCCACCCCACCCCACCCCCCGGCCCCCATTAGCAAAATAGACACATACTATTTATATATCTGGAAAAAATAGATAATTTGCAACGGCATAAGACATTCTGAAGGGGATGTTTAAAATATTTGTATCCCCTGACCTTCTTCCCTCCGCCTTCACCCACAACAGAACAGTAATTCAATTAATTTCTCCTGTAGAAAGTTAGTCCTTAAATGAGGACAACCGGCGAAGAAGGCCACAGAGAACAAATAAAAGGAAATAGCTCCATCAGGCAGCTTGTGGTCAGCGAGAGGAATTTGCTGTCACCGAAGGTCAAATGCAGTCGCTGGCTGTCTTGAGAGGCCAGGGAAATGAGACGTTTTGGGGGGCGATGGCTGGAGGGAGGGAAGGGGTGGCTGGCGGGGG
>NW_026057577.1:138873024-138880316 GCF_023721935.1 Panthera uncia | reverse complement strand
GGGGGGGGAGGGGAGGGGGAAGGCAGGGAAGGGCCGCCCGGATTCTCAACTGTTAAAAGAGGAAGTGAGAGGTCCCGCTTTAGAGCGAAGAGCATCAGCTCTAACTGGTAACAGGAACAAGGGCCCGACCTTGATTTGAATATTCAGAACAAGACCTCACTGATAAATTGCTCGAAAAGTGAAGCTACTTGCGTTTTGCTGCCGCATTTGACCTTTGCTCTGCCCAGTGGGCTCCCAGGAAGCAGCCATCTGGAGGTAGCTGTTATTCATGAATGCACTTGGCACTTGGGCGTTTACTGAGTTTAAGACGCTTTGGTGTGGCAACACCAAAGAAAATAAGACGGGAAGAGCTCTGAGTCTACCCAGGAAAACAGATAATGTAAAGAAATAATTGCAGAACAACCTATCAACACTGTGATGCAGGTGAGATTGAAGAGCCATGAAAACCTAGCTGTTACACATTTTGCTGAGTTGGGGACCACGTGTTTTCCTAAACGTTCTTAAAGTAAGAATCATCCTGAAAAACTTGCTGGGAAGGGATGCCTGATTGGCTCAGTCGGGAGAGCATGGGACGCTTGATCTCAGGGTCTCGAGTTCAGGTCCCACTTTGGGCATGGAGCCTACTTAAAAAAAAAAAAGTTGGGGTGCCTGGGTGGCTCAGTTGGTTAAGTGCCAGACTCTTGATTTCGGCTCAGGTCATGGTCTCAAGGTTCGTGAGATCGAGCACTGCTTCAGGCTCTGCGATGACCGAGCAGAGCCTGCTTTGGATTCTCTGTCTCCCTCTCTCTCTGCCCCTCCCCCGCTTGTGTTCTCTCTCTCTCTCTCTCTCTCTCTCTCTCTCTCTCTCTCTCAAAAATAAATAAACATTAAAACAAAAAAAAAAGTTAAGAGAAAAAGAAACTTGCTGAAAAAATAGATGCTTTGATTCCAACACAGATCTACAGAATGAGAAGGTCCGGGGAGAGGCCGGGAATCTGTACACAGATGTTCCCCAATGCGCGATGGTTCGACTTTGCAGTTTTTCGACTTTCCGGTGGCGTGAAATCAATATGCAATTGGTAGAAACTGTCCTTCACGTTTTGAATTTGGATCTTCTCCCAGGCTGGAAACATGTGGGACAATCCTGTCTCGTGAGGCTGGCCAGTGGGACAGCTCCCAGTCAGCCAGGCGGTCGCCAGGGTCAACAACTGATACACTGACAAACTTTTGTACCTTTCTGTGCCTTTCCGTTCGTTACTTTCAGTGCGGTAACCAATACATTACATGAGATGGTCAGCATTTTATGATAAAGTAGGTTTTTGTGTCAGATGATTCTGCCCAACTGGAGGCTCATGGAAGTGTTCTCTACGAGCACATTTATGATGTTCAGTAGGTTAGGGGCGTTAAATACATTTTGGGAGGGCACCTGGGTGGTTCAGTCGGCTGAGCATCTGACTCTGGACTTCAGCTCAGGTCATGATCTCCTGGTCTGTGGGATTGAGCCCCTCACTGGGCTCTGTGCTGGCAGCACGGAGCCTGCTTGGGATTCTCTGTCTCTGTCTCTTTCTGTTCCTCCCCTGCTTGCTCTCTCTCTTTCTCTCAAAAGAAACAAATAATAAACTTAAAGAAATAAATGCAGTTTAGACTTAGGATATTTTCTGCTTACTACAGGTTTATCAAGATGTAACCCCCTCCTACGTGGAGCGAGATCTGGGAGATTGTTACCCAAGGGTTTTTTTGGTAGCCTGGGTGGATAGGAGCTTGTCAGGTGAAGTGGGGGAACAGGTTTCAGCCAGGATAAGGAAGAGCTCCTCAGAATCCCAGGGCTGTGTTACAATGCTGATTCGACGTAGTAATTCTGGGTTGGCCCATGATCCCATTTCTTTTTTTTTTTTCTTTTTTAATTTTTTTTAATGTTTCTTTATTTCTGAGAGAGAGAGAAAGAGAGAGAGCACGAGCAAGCATGAGCTGGGCAGAGGAGAGAGAGGGAAGCACAGAATCCAAAGCAGGCTCCAGGCTCTGAGCTGTCAGCACAGAACCTGATGCGGGGCTTGAACTCATGAACTGTGAGATCATGACCTGAGCCGAAGTCGGATGCTCAACTAACTGAGCTACCCAGGTACCCCACCATGATCCCATTTCTAACCGGGTCCCAGTTCTGCCAAAGCTGCTGGCCAGCTGACCACACAGGATTTCTCATTGTCTTTATAATACAGCACAAACAATCTGTACCCAAGATCCTTTTGGTCCAGCCTCTCCTGCGTCTCTAGTCTATTCTCTGTCCTTTCCATCCTGTACCCCGTTCTGACGAATTCACCCATTTGTCTACAGACATTCACATGTATCTTCCCTTCTACCCACCCTCTATCTCCTCATTCAACCAACTTCTGGTTCCAGTTTTAGGTTCCTATGGATTCTTTAGGCCCCAGCTTAACCAGCATTTCTTTTCTTGAAGCATCTCCTGATCTCCCCACGTCTGGGTTAGGCACCCACCCTGAGCATTCTGACAGCACTTGCCGCTCTCCCTGCCACACTGAGTTGGCAGTTACATGTTTGCTTGTCTGACTGGCTCACAACCCGATGACCTGTGTGGCTGGCTTGCAAGGAAGGGCTTCATCAGGAGACATTCATGAATTGAATCGAATTAAATGGAAGGTCCACACCAAACGGATGGAAAAGCATTTGCAGAGCTCAGAGACTCAAAATCGTGCAAGATGTTTTGGAGACCCAAGGAAGAGTTTAGTGAGACCAGTGCTCGTAAATCACAGGGAAAAGTAACAAAAGACATAGCAGGGAGTGAGCCCCACTGAAGGCCATGGGCTGGCTCTGTAGACAGTAGCTGATATTGGAGCTTGGGATCTTGGGCTTAACCTTTCTTGAGTCCTAGAACCTTCGAGGGTCTGATGAGAGGTATAGATCCCACCCCAGAAGAATCCCCGCACAAAAGAACATGTTGAAAGAATTCTTTGAACATCTTGAAAGAATTATGGTGAGTTTAAAAGCCTGAAGCCTAAGGACCCCAGGTTAAGAAGTTTGATTTTAGGGGTGCCTGGGTGGTTCAGTTAGTTAAGCATCCGACTTTGGCTCAGGTCATGATCTTGGGGTTCATGAGTTCAAGCCCCACGTTGGCTCCGTGCTGACAGCTTCGAGCCTGGAGCCTGCTTCGGATTCTGTGTCTCCCTCCCGCTCTGCCCCTCCTCCCACTCATTCTCTCTCTCTCTCTCTCTCTCTCTCTCTCTGTCTCTCTCTCTCTCTCTCCTAAAATAAATAAACATTAAAAGAAAAAAAAAAAAAAGAACTTTGGCTTTAAAGGAGACCCTGTAGGGAGAGTAACTGGCGGAAGAGGGTGGCTTAAATCAGGCCTGGGGGGCTGTTTCTTAAATAAAGTTAATGGAACACAACCACACCCATTCATTTAGGTATTGTCTGTGGCCGCTTTGAGCTACAAAGACAGTTGAACAGTTGCAGCTGCGATCTTAGAGCCTAGAAAACCCAAAATGGTCCTGACTAACTCTTGATGGAAAACACTTGCTGACCCCTGGATTAACGCGCGGGAGCGTGACCACGGAGCTGGCCCTGCGCATGTTCTGGTCTGGTGGGTTTTGTACACATAGATCCTGCTAGTGGTGTTTCGTCTCGTTTTGTTTTGAAAGAACTTTATGCGTTTTAAATTGCTTTTCCTTTGCCAGATTCAAGAAATAAATAAACAAAACAAAACAAAGCAACAAAACCCAGAAAAGCTGAATGCCAGATAGTGGCATGGTCGGTACAATTTTTTTCAATCGGGGGGCATGAGGCTGGCTCAGTCGGTTAAGCGTCTAACTTCAGCCCAGGTCATGATCTCGCCATTCGTGGGTTCGAGCCCCACACCGGGCTCTGTGCTGACCGCTCAGAGCCTGGAGCCTGCTTCGGATTCTGTGTCTCCCTCTCTCTCTCCTCCTCCCCTACTCGTGTTCTCTCTCTCTCTCTGTTTCAAAAACAAACATTAAAATAATTTTAAATTATGTAAGTATTTGAAATGGATTACTTGAAGGTGGATCCAGCCTTTTCCCTCTGTTTTCTTCAAGAATGCGAGTGGCAGCACAGGATAGGAGAGCCCCCTCTGTGAACTTGCCTAAGTTATTTAGCCGCTGTGCCTCAGTTTCCCCTTTTGTAGAATAGAATAACAGATGCTCATTGCTTCCCGGAGTTGCTGTGAACAGTAAATGATACAGGGCAGATCTGGACAGTTCTCGAGAAGCGTAAGTGACTAACAATGCTGGTGTCTGAAAGAAGTCACGAGGGCTGGTGTCTCAAGCATTTTATTCCCAGCCTGGATTTGACTCCGTTTACATCTGCATAAAAAGGACTCCAATTACAAGGTAAATCAGCCGTGTTGAGGAAACCGAGACCATAGTCCGGGGCCTGGCACATATTTGGATCTGAATAAAAGCTTGTCCAATGATTGCTTGTCAATGATCAATAGATGATGACCCGTGAGAGCCTTTTATACACGTCAGAAGATGGAATTGCCTTTTAATGAATTAAATGAGAATCCCATTTTCATACCTTTAAAAATACAATGCACGTAATGTGGAGACGATCAACACATAAGCAATTCTGAGCAAGATTCTACTGAGGTGAGAAGCAGATTATGCAAAGGATCACTAATCTCTAAGTCTTAAAAGGAAAAAAAAAAAAACCAACCTCTGTGAAGACGCGGGGCAGGTATGCTTGGCTGACAAAGAAATTTACCATTTTCATTTACCCAACATCCTGCCCTTTCTCATCCTCCTTCCCCCCTCCAGTCAGTCATAATTCATTTTCATTCCCATCAGAAATATTTAAAGAACCCTTTGTAACAACGCCACAGCTGTAGATCAGGGCTGCAATTTATCTCTTAAATCCTTCATAGGGACCTTTTGTTTTCTGCCTGCTCCTAATCTCTCAGGGTGGCTGTTGAAACAATTTATGGGTGTGCTCGTGTTTCCTCCTTTTTTTTTTTTTTTTTTTTGTTTCTTTTAGATTCTTTATCCAAGGTTCCCAAGCATTTAAACATATTTGTTCTTTTTAGAGAAGTTTTCATTTGTTGGAAACTTTTTTTTTTTTTTTTTTGGTCCTTTCATGTTAATTTCTCTCTTTCTTTTTTTCTGTGGAGGTAAAAACAGATAACATGAGATCTACCCTGCTCGTAAATTTTAAGTGTAAGTGCACTGTTGCTCACTGCACACACAATGTTGCAGTGGACCCATAGAGCCTCTTCATGCTGTAAAACCGAAACTTTCTACCTGTTGAACAGCAACCCTCCGGTTCCCTCCCCCCCACGTTAGAGCATATATTTATTTTTTTTGACACTGATATATTGTGAAGATCAGTGAGATTATTTTAGGACAGGGGGGTAGAGGGAAGAGAGAGAAAATGTGAGAAGAGAATTGATCTGTTTTCTAAAAGATACTCCCTATCGTGAATACATGGCACCTAACTGGGGGGCGTGAGAACCTTTTGAACTTCAGAGTTAAAAGAAAATGTCAAATCTGCCAGAATCACAGTGGCAAGAAAGGCCATGGATAATAAAGCGCAGACTGAAATTGGGAGAACTGAAGAATGAAGAAAGCTTTGAGGGAACCCAATGGACTGTGCTTCAGTCTGGGAGTCCAGCGTCTCTGGGACTCTGACTGCCCGCCACCGTGGTTCTCTTGGGAACCTTCTGGATCATTCTTCTCCAGGCACAAACACGCAGGCCTGGCTTCTTTCCTAATGAAAAGAGTGGTCATATCCGGCCCCTTTCTAACACATTGCACAGTTCTGGGGCTACCTGTCCCCTCTGCTTTTACCACGAGAACGAAAAAAGAGAACCATGGGACAGAAAGCTGACGTTGTGTCCTTCTGTAAACAAGATTTTTTTTTTTTTAACCTTCAGAACGAAGATTTATGAAGCTTAATTGGTACATTTCTATAAAGCGCTTTGATATTTTGAGAAGGAAAAAATGATCCATGAGTGGGCTTAATCCAGCCTGAAATGCAATTACCTAAAATAAAGCCACAGTAGTTTGGGACTAAAATCTTTTGTTTCTCTTTGAAGACCTGGTTTTTTGAAAGTATGAGTTAACCACCAGCTGCAGTGTAGGGTTCACTCTGGAAAATATTTAACTTTCCTCTTAAGATTTACTTTAAAACTCTTCTGGAAACTAGAGCCGGAAAGAGTCCAGCCCACGCCACAAATACCATAGATACAAGCGTATTCCTGCCATGAAAATTGTTCTTTGGAAGTTGTTGTCATCGTATGAAAATCTGTGAAGCTGACATGATTGCAGTCAGGTTGAGAGACTTAAAAGAGAGAGAGAGAGAGAGAGAGAGAGAACAGCCATTAATTTCATGTTTTGCCTGGAAGAACAAGACTTGAGGCCAGGCATGGGGCCCATGGTCCAAGGCATTTTGGACACGACAGAGGAATAAATTATAAAACAAGTGAAAAAACAAAACGGTGAGGGATAGCACCATATGGTTACCAAATTTTTGTTTTTATTGAACTCTCCCAAATTTTGTATTCATGAATTTCAAAATAGGACCTCATGTTATTTATATTCTCATTTGTTATATATATATATATTTTTTCTCATTAGTTTTATATATGTATATTTTTGAAACAAGAAGACAGGGAGATATATGATCTTTCTTTGCCTTCCTTCTTCCTTTTCTCATCTCTCCCCGTAACCTCAACCTCGTTACCTCCTCCCGGGCCTGGTTTTAAATGTGGTCGGAGGTAGTGATCATACTGCAGTTGAACCACAGTGGCTCTTGGGAGGGAGTCACCTTGGGAGGCAAAACCGAACCTCCTGGAAGGAATTTTGCGCGTCAGCGTCTGCATGGACTGGCGTTCTGTCGTGGTTTATGATGAATGCAGGTGTGGTGCTGATACCCATGGGCAGATGGGAAGAAGGAACCCTTAACACTGTGACACCTTGATGTCGCCCACACATGCGATTGCCCAGGGTGTGAAGACGTGATGAGGAAATTAAATGGGACACAATGAGATAACTGAAGGAAAGGGAAATAGATGCTCTTCCTTGAACAGCATACAGAGCAGTTGCCTTGGTGAAACCCTTGCTTTTTTTTTTTTTTTTAGGTTTATTTATTTATTGAGAGAGAGAGAGAGAGAGCAGGGGAGGGGCGGGGAGGGGGCGTTGGAGAGGGAAAATCCCAAGCAAGCTCCACGCTGTCAGCAAAGAGCTGGACACGGGGCTCAAACTCACAAACCGTGAGATCATGACCTCAGCCGAAACCAGGAATCAGCCGGTTAACCGACTTGAGCCACCCAGGCACCGCCCCCCCCC
>NW_026057577.1:138819422-138872924 GCF_023721935.1 Panthera uncia | reverse complement strand
CCCCCCCCCGCCACTTGTGTTTCTTATTATCGAATATTATGATATCTCTTCTGACAGCCAGCTGTGTGCAGAAGGCACCTGGATAGGGGCAGAAGTGGGCTTATTCTCCACCGTGGCATCTCACAGAGGTCCCCTCCCTGGTCTTTGGGCCAACGGCAGTGCTGCAGCCTTTGTAGTGCCGGTTACCCCCAGAAGGTTCTTTCTTTTCTGTTAAGTAGATGAACACCGTTCTCCTTCCGATTTATGAATGAGTTTTTCCTGGAGAGCTGGTCACTTTTGTTTGGCATAGGACTATTTTTTTTTTTTCTGTTGTTGTTCTTTTAGGGACTTTTTTATTACGTCCTCGCTCATTTCCTGCAGCTGGGTATGATTTGTCAGTTATTTCAACAAGCCAGTCCCTTCTTCTTCCCATTAGTCAAGAAGAAAAGGATTGAGGGGAAGTGATCAGGTGTCTCTCCTCCATTTCTCTTTCATTTTTCCCTTCTCACTCGCCAGTATTGATTTCCAGGACCAGACCCAGCTTACCTGAATGAATCTTAGTTTCATTTCTTTATAAGTTTCTTCAGTATGCACCTGCTGGTCCTGTCATGACTGGCAAGATCTACATTCTGAAAGCCCGAGTTAATTCTAGAAGGCAGGCACCTTGTGAAATAAAAATTGGCAGGAATCGGGAAGAGACGGGTTGACGTGAACAAAGAGGAAGAAAGGAAGAAAGCAGAGACAGGAGGGAGATACGCAGTTGAAGGAAGAGGAAGTGAGAACAAAATGGGAAAGAAAAGGATGTGCTTTTAAAAAACAAGAACGAAAGAAAGATTAACTCAGAACCTAATGCGTACAGAGGATGCTACCAGGTCCCTGGGGACCATGCAGATTGATTAGTTTTAGTCTCTATCCATCAAGAATTTACAATCAAGACAGAAATAATATTTAAAAATATGCAAAGACCCATCTGTCTTTGGCTTTACTCATTTCCTGAGATACATAGGAAGAGAGGTGTTTTGAAAGTCGGTAACATTTCACTTCTCTATTGAAGAGCTTCAAGTCGGTGGGAAAATCTTAAAATCTGATATCTAAGGTAAAGCAACAATCTGTTTTTTGTTGCTTATAAATCCCCTTCTGGCTTGCAGCCCAGGCGGGAAGGGGGTGGGTGGGTGGGGGCTTCGTGGACATCCAGGGCGTGGGGGGGGGGCAATTCCGGGGCTGTACCCCATCCTCTCCATCCAGAAGCCAGAACATTCTATGTCAGATAAGTTGGGGGGGGGGCAGGGGCAGGGGAAAGGACGCATTTTCTCCTCCTCCCAAAGCTGTTAACGTTCTGTTCTCCAATAAGCTATTGTAACAATTGATCTCTGCGTGGTGAATCGGATCCTGGCTGCATCTTGCTGAGCGAGACACTTCAGCCAGCAGAATTCCATTACAGGCGACCTCTTCTCTCCTCCTAATGGACAGTCGTCTCTGAACCACAAGGGCTTGGTGTCGGCCCAGGTCACTGGCTCACAGCCTCAGCGGCACACAGAGCAGTCTGGGCAGGAGAGCGAGAGGGACAGTACTCCATAAAAGGCGGCAGTGTGCTGGGTGGGGTGGGAGGCAGCCGGGCACATGACCTTGACACGCAGAAGGAAGTCAGGGAAAGGAAGTTTGCCCGCGGGCTGCTGGTGATATTTTTGGCAGCGATGTTCTCACTACCTGCGCCGCGGGTTTGCGTCTGTTGTGATGTTTACAGGCAGCTTGAGAAAGAATAGGTTCTAAATCGGGATATGATGACCTTCTCAGCTGGAGGGAGACCTGGATCTAACTGAGAAACAAATTTGGGATTGGAGATGTTGTGTTCTCTCCGAGTTCAGGTTTAGATGTTAGGATAAGGAAGGGGGCAACGCTTCCAGAAGGCAGACAGGTTTGGCTTTGTCCGGTCCCTGGAAGAAAAAACGGCCACGTTTGAAGTGAGCCTCACGGTTGTTGTGTCTAAAAAGATTAAGGGCTCTGGGCTTTGCTCACCTCTCATCACGTCCTTTTACGCTTTTAGGTGGGTGGCTGGGTTTTCCCCCAAGATTCTGTTTTAGTTCAGCAAGCGTTTGGTGCTCCTGGAGGATAGATTTCTTATAAAACCGTTTTTGGGTTTTGATCACCTTTCAAGATGAATGGCTTTTTTTTGAGGGTTGTCCCTGGAAAGGAGTTTGAAGGCTCTGTAAAGGCTTTCTGTGCTCTTACACTGTGCTGCCCTCTGTGTTCGAGGGATAAAGTCACATGACACACGTGATGGTTTCTGGACTTGTCGGGAGCCCCTCGCAACACAATTCAAGATAGTTTAGGCCTGGGCTGGAAGGAAACGATGAATGCTTTCCTCCGAGGAGAGCGAATGGGGGTCTAGATGGAGGGGCCTCTGGGCAAAACCCCACTGCCCGGGAGGATAATTAGTGGGTAGATAATGGTGAGCAGAGACTGTTCTTATAGAAAGTTCCTTGTAATTACCCCCCGGCAATATTCTTAGGACATCTTTTCCCCTTATTAAAGGGTTGTGAGACCACTGAATGATCAATGTTTGGCCTTTTATCTTAAGGAGACTTCTCTTTCTCATTTTTGCCTATCAAGAGTATAATATCCCCAAAGCATTGGTTCGTTTGTTAATCCACTTCTAAAACCTTCTCTATACTCACACCCCCACACACCATGTATAAATTACATTCATGTATTTTACATATATATATATACACACACACACACACACACATATATTTAATAAAATAAAATGCATAGAAAGGATGTTTAGAGATCTTAGTGTGGGGGCGCCTGGGTGGCTCAGTTGGTTGGGCGTCCCACTTCGGCTCAGGTTATGATGATCTCACGGTGCGTGGGTTCGAGCCCCTCGTCGGGCTCTGTGCTGACAGCTCAGAGCCCGGAGCCTGTTTCCCATTCGGTGTCTCCCTCTCTCTCTGCCCCTCCCCCGCTCAAGCTCTGTCTCTGTGTCTCTCAAAAATAAACATTAAAAAAAAAAATTAAAATAAAAAAGATCTTAGTGTGTATCACCCAGTGAGATTTAGGGATGAGAGAAGTTTTCAAAAACCAGACTCTGATGATAACAAAGGTATTTATTTATTTTGAGAACTCACTGAACATCCACACCCCCATTTCACACTAACGACCACCCTCCTCCCGTTTTAAATGTCTTTATTAGAGATTTGAGGGGTAGGGGATAGGGATCGACTGTACTATCCAAACTCTACTTTTCCCTATTGGTATGAGAACAAAAAATGACTCTTGCTGATGGAATTCAATTGTCAGGCTCTAAGTCACGTGTTTCGGACTCCACTAGCTCTGCACCTGCCTCCTGCAGCTTCTGGACCCGCACCTCTGCCTTTCGAGAATCAGACACTGACCTCATCGTGCTGTACGTCCCATTATGCCCACTTGGCTTTTACAGCAGAACAATAAGTAGTCTTTTTCTGCCTCACCATTTGCCCTTGGGTGCTGAAAAGTTGCTTTACTGGTTGTCCATTCTTGACTTATTTAATTCTCCCTATTTCCTTCAGAGGGTCACCATTTTGCCTGTTTTCTGATGTGTCAGCTCAGAGACATCTGAGAAAGGGGAGAAGTTATTTATTTAAGAACTTGATAAATAAGGGGGTAAAAGCTTTTTATGGGAAATCAATCAACTGCCTCAAACTTAGAACATTCTTGATCATCCATGCTTAACTATTTATGAAGAGAGATGCTATGAAAATACATATACTTAAAAACCACCAGTACACCCATGGTACAACTTCTTTCTCTAGCACTCTTGTATTCTGAAGTAGAACCTCTTTGCTTTTTCTGTCCAATGTTTGATTTTTATCAAGAACCACAAAAATGTACCTAAGGCAGTCTGGAGAACAAGTGCACTGAAACAGAGAATCAATACCGGTCATCACTCACAAATGTAACACTCAAAAGTTGAAAACTTGAAAATTAAGTATAAAAAGGTATAGGCCTTCCTTGCTTTGGTAACCCATTGCCCTTGTAATGATTACCATATTTACCAAAACTATTGAAAAAGCAAAGGGCAAATTATAGAGACAGAAAGTAGAATGGTGAGTGCTAGAAATTAAGGAGGGGGATGGGGAGTTGGCGTTTAATGGGTATAGAGTTTCAGTTTGGGAAGATGAAAAAAATATTGGATGTGGATGGTCGCACCACAGTGGGAAGATACTTAATGCCATTGAACCGTCCATTTAAAAATGGCCAAAATGGTACATTTTACATGTGTATATTTTATCACAGTAAATAAATGGAAAGGAAGAAAATAGAAAGAAAAAGAATGTTGCTAGCATGTCTGTATTCAAGTTATCAGTTAGTGGAATGAACTAGAACATTTATTGCTTGAGCCTTAGTGAAAAACAGGCAATAGTCCTCTTAAAATTATGGTTGGGGCATATCTCTGCAAAAAAAGAAATCTCAACAGCTTAGTATTTATAGGATACACCACTGGGAGTAAAACACATGTGAAAAATATCATGATAGAAGGCCTTTATTTAAAGTGTGGTTGAAGGCCGCTGACTCATTGGATAACTGGAGTATTTGTGGCTTGAGTAATGGCAGAGCCTAGAATCTTGGAGTCAGTTAGACTGTTTCTTCCTTGGGAAAAAAAAAAAAAAATGAAAGGGTCAAGTAAATTCTATCCAACTCTATCTCGGATATTTTGTTCAACAATGATTTTGACCAACCTCAAATTCCTCAAATAAGGGAGGAATGTTCAGTGTTTTTGTAACCTTGATTCACTGTGATATTATTCCAAACCAGAAGGCATACCCATCTGGGGGCAAGAGGTGGAAAGGAAAGAGCTAAATCAGGAAACTGTTTTTGTTAGTAGATGATGGATGCCTTGCGAATGGGGGTCACTGCCACTTCTGATCTCATCCTTAGAAAAGACACTCTTTAACCAGCTGGGCAAATATCCAGACTCAAGTGTGAAGCAACTTGATTGACTCAACTAAACACCTGAAGGAAGTCCTAAATTATTCTGATATGGTATATCGATTATTTATGTTCCTAAATTTGCATTTGTTTCTGTGTGTTATTTGGCTGTGTTAGAGTGATAATTTATCAGTTAGGTTCTTGGAACTGCCATGCTCACAGTTACTATTTTCTGTGAAGTCCCTGGTACTAGGTTAGCAGGGATCTGGTCATCTTAGGGATGCTGCTGACCATGGTCAAGCAAGGATGTTTTGGAGTCAGATGTCCTGGGAATGAACCCCAGTCTGCCCCTTTCAAGATGAGACCTTGGGAACCTGCCCACATCTCTGTGCTTCAGGGTTCTTGCCTATAAAACGAAGATGAGGGGCGCCTGAGTGGCTCAGTTGGTTAAGCGTCTGACTTCAGTTCAGGTCACCATCTCACGGTTTGTGACTTCAAGCCCTGCATAGGACTCTGTCAGTGCAGGGCCTGCTTTGGATCCTCTGTCCCCCTCTCTCTCTGCCCCACTCCCACTTGTGCTTCCTGTATTTCTCAAAAGAAATAAAAAAAGAAAAGCGAGGATGATCGCAGTAGGTCTTACGTCACTGGTTGTTATGAAAATATGGTTGACCATGGGGGAGGGGAAGGAAAAAAAAAAAGAGGTTAGAGTGGGAGAGAGCCAAAGCATAAGAGACTCCTAAAAACTGAGAACAAACTGAGGATTGATGGGTGGTGGGAGGGAGGGGAGGGTGGGTGATGGGTATTGAGGAGGGCCCCTTTTGGGATGAGCAATGGGTGTAGTATGGAAACCAATTTGACAATAAATTTCATATATTGAAAAAAAAAAAGAAAATATGGTTGAAAACATGTAAAAATGTTTAAAACAGAGCCTGGTGTGGAGGAATTGGGCTGTGAGAGTTAACCATTATTACCATTATTTGTTGTCTCTTTGGAGGAAGACATGGCTACGCAGTGATAGTATAGGCTGGTGTGGTAGT
This sequence comes from Panthera uncia, assembly GCF_023721935.1. NCBI lineage: Eukaryota > Metazoa > Chordata > Mammalia > Carnivora > Felidae > Panthera > Panthera uncia. The sequence goes on along the minus strand of NW_026057577.1, from coordinate 138,867,000 downwards.
CCTGTGGCCTGTGAGCCAGAAACCATTTCGTATTTGCATTGAAGAGTTCAAAACTTGACAGCTATACCGAATCATCACTTTGTACTCTTTAAGTGTATTACAATTAAACTTATCAATTACAAATTATAAAACTGGAAAGGAAAGGAAAGGAAAGGAAAGGAAAGGAAAGGAAAAGAAAGACTCCATGGCTGTTGTACACATGGATCACTGAAAATAAAATACTGGATTTAATAAATAATTTCTACATTCATTGAATGAGTCACCACGTGCCAGGCACCGGGGATACCAAGTCAATTACAGCGTGATTTATTATGGTGCTTAGTCTAGTCTATTATGATGCTCTACTCTCGTAAGTAGAGACACTTACACGAAGAGATTGTTATGCAATATGTAGGTGTAAAGATAGAGACGTGTGCAAGCTATGAAATGAATGAAGACGATCCTCAGAGGTGGGACAGAAGGTGGATAGGAATAGAGAAAATTCCTGAAGAAAGCAATCCTGGAAAATAACTGGGTTTGTCAAATAAGAGTTGACTTGTAAAAAATGTGTAAATGTTTTCGTCTGTATCTCAAAAAGATAAGGACTCTCTCCCTCTCCTGTAACCAAAATACTATTATTACCTCTAAAGGAGATGCCAATGGTCGCTTAATTGTAATGAAATATCTGGTCAATTATCAATAGTTTCATATATGTCATGTTATTTTTCGTTGATGTTTTGGAATTGGGGTGCAAATGAGCACATACCTTGTAATGGGTACAGTCTCTTAACTGTCCCTTAATCTGTGCTACCTTCCCTCTCCATCATTCTCTCTTTTTATTCCTTATAATTTATTTGAGGAAGAAACTGGGTTGTTGATCCCATCGAGTTTTCCATAGATGGATTTTGCTGATTGTGGCTCCACCGTGCCATATAACATTTCCCTCTATTCCTTATATTCCCTAGAAATATCTAGTGAAATATAGATATTTCACTAGATATATCTATCTGCTTGTCCCTTTTTTGGGGATATCTGCAGCTGTTTACACTCAATGGGTAGATTGGGGCGTGCACAGGGGGATGAAATGGATCTATGCTAATCCTATCACTTCTTCTTTAGCTGGAATTCTATAAAGAGAGGTTTCTCTTCACGTATTGTTTGCTTACTCAGTGGTATAGTTGGACTAGGAAAGACAAGATGAGTGCCTGATGAAAACCCATATTAGCAGTGGCCCACAAACTTGAAAGTCAATAAAATTCGATTTAGCATACAGTTTTACTAAAGCAGGAAGGTGAACTGATGGGTTTTTATAAATATTTGATACAGGAAGAAGACTTTTCCGCCTGTAACATAGCTTTAGAAACACTTAAACATTCCCCCAAACGTTTAGTAAAAATAGGTGTTTTTTTTTAACAGCAATTACAAAAAGATAATCTCGCTAAACTGAAATCCTAGACTACATCTGATATCAGTTTTCAGTGGTGACCTACTTACTGCATGGCATGATTTGAGGTTTATTGCTTTAACGAAATGATGCTTTGGCCCTTTGCTTAAAAATAAAAAATAAAAAATCCTCTCAGCTTTATTCTCTGATATGGAGTGAAACCTTTACCGGTCAAAAGTGGCTCAAGGTTAAGTCATTAAAACAATGTTGTACCTCTGGCCTAAGAGAGATATGACCTTAGCATTGATGTATATAGTCCCCTTTAATCCAGTCCCAAGTGAAATCAGCTCTCTGCATTCGCTTGGTGCCATAAAACATTAAGGGCGTTAGAAACATAAGTCACTTCTGAGCTCCTGGGTGGATTCCTGTGTGACTTCAAGGCCCCAGTTCAAGTGACCTCGTCTCTGACTTCCTCCAATGGGAGACGGGTCACCCCAGATCCTGACGAGCCTTCCTCTTGCCCTTTCCCTCCAAATCACTTCATTCCTTTGTCTCCAACTACATTAGATCTATTCAGTGTTTCCCTTTTTAATGCCTGCACGATTTCTTAATTTCTACAAAGAGCGGATTGATTCCCACCCTCGGAATATGCCAGCAGGAAGCAGTGGGGTGTGCGTATTGGATGGGCCCCAGTTTAAGGAACCAGCCAACAAGGGGAATATTGTCTTCCTTTTCATGCTTTCTTTTATTTTTTTTGGAGCATTTTTCTTTCTTATCCAGATTGGTCTGACCTCAGCACAATACAGCTATATACTACTTTTAACGGCGAACTTGGACGTCACCTGGTTCGTGTTGGTTGGTAGTTTTCCTAAGAACATAATACAGTAATCCCAGTGGAGCCACGCCGGTCGCTTATTACTCTGACCCTGATAAGAATACGTTGTTGGGGCTATGATGGTGTCTCTTATTTTTAATCCAGTTGAAAATGGAAGCACTAAAGAGCTTGGAAATATTAACGAGAAAATTTCCGGCTTTACGTAGCAGAGCCCCCCTCCCCCACAACGAACTAGAACGAAAGTATTTTGCTCCAGTTTAACCTAAACCGAAAAATTCTCCGCTGAGGCTTTCGAGCTAGGCTTTTAGGAGTCACATGACACACACATACACAAAATGGAAATGCCCCAGTAGATAAAATTAACATTCTCTTATTGCACCTGTAGTGCAAACAGTTATAAAAAGAGCCGCTGGATAATGTGCACTCTCTGATGATTTCAATGCAGCTGTGCTCTTTCCTATTTTAAAAATCCCGAGGGTTCAAGCCCAATCTAATCCTTTTATTGTCAAAGTTTCTTTCAAGTGATCAGACCCTTGGACATGTTCTCGTTCGGGACGGATCGGCTGTCTTGAATCTAACCTACGTTATTAAAAGACCGCTCATATGCCTCCAAGGCACTTCTAGTGTGTGCGTATTTAAAATTTTTTTTTTTAACGTTTATTTATTTTTGAGACAGAGAGAGACAGAGCATGAATGGGGGAGGGGCAGAGAGAGGGAGACACAGAATCCAAAATAGGCTCCAGGCTCCGAGCTGTCAGCACCGAGCCGACGCGGGGCTCGAACTCACGGAGTGCAAGATCATGACCTGAGCCGAAGTCGGTCCCTCAACCGACTGAGCCACCCAGGCGCGCCTAGTGTTTGCTTATTAACAGATAGAACTTGCCATCGTATGCTGGTCCTGACTAAATGAACCCGTGCTAGAGCTCCAGAAGGGTGTTAAAAGCAGGTGCGGCTATTTTCCTAAAGGACATGGCTTTCCTGTCGTATTTTACCACGGGGCACAGTCGCGTCAGGATGCGTTATGAGACGGCACCGTGATTACGAGAGGGAATCACCTAGCAGCTGAGTTCTTCTTGTTGGTCTCCTAAAAACAGAAGGGAGAAAAGTCTCCCTCTGTTGTGGTCATCCCGTGGGGTCATGCTAGAAGGCCACCGACAATTGGGTTTGGAGTTCAAGGCTGCTGGTGCCACACAGGCAGCAAGGAGCTTTCCGGGGAGGGCAGGGCGGGCCCAAGTAGGTGTTCCAGTTTCATCTTGTGCATTCCCTGCACCGGCCTGTCCTCTAAGGGCCCTGACTTCTTTCATTAGAGAATGCTAGCAGAAAACCAGATTTAGATGTGACGTGAGCTTACTGCCATGGGGTTGTCATTGCTTCCGGGTGGCCCTCTCAGCCGACAGAGCAAGGAAATACATGTGCTTGTGCGGACCCTTGTATATACATCTATAAATATCTGTATACACTTCTGTATGTATCCATTTTTAAAAAATATTTATTTAGAGAGAGTGTGCATATATACTCGTGTACATGTGGGGGCGGGGCAGAGAGAGAGAGAAAGAGAGAGAAGAGAGAGGGAGAGAGAAAGAATGCCAACCAGGCTCCGTGCTGTCAATGCAGAGCCCAACGCCAGGCTTGATCCCATGAACCAGGAGACTAGGACCTACACCAAAATCGAGAGTCGGACTCTTTACTGACCGAGCCGTCCAGGCGCCCTGCATCCATTTATTTCTATGGTAAGCTAAACATTAGTTCATAATGATGTCTACAACCCGAATCAGTACCACATGGATTATTCTAGTCTTCTTCCCTTGCTTGCCTGGGTAACCTCCCTCTTCACCAGGCAGAATCCTGGCTCCCACCATCTGCCATTCATTTGTTTAATTGTTCAGTTCGTTACGCACGTGTGTTTTTTTCAGAATCGTTAATCTGATTTGGGGATATTTTCAAGCTTTGTCTTCCAATTCATTTCCTGAGTTATATTTCCCCAATTGTATCTTTTAAAATTATTGGCAAGATGTCTTTTTCTCTCTCTTACAAAAAAAAAAAAAAATTGTATCGATGTCTTCTCTTCTCTTCCTAAGGGTATTGATTACAGTTTAAACATTTCATTCTGTCTTCAGGATTGTCTCTGTTTCTTCTTTAGCTTTTTTTATTTGTTGGTATGTAGCCTTTGTCTTTTGTCTGGGAGCCCCTTTCTTCAAATACCTGATGATCTTTGGCTATTGAAATGTGTTCAATTGTAAGGCACTCTAATTTAGAAGCGAGACAAGTGCCTCTATAAAACACTAAATAATTTCCTGTGTCAACTTTCTGTACTGATTGATTAGTTGTTAATTATGAAAAGAAACCAAAAAATACTATTATTGTTGCCATGTTCAGCTATCTGTGACCAAAAGGTACTCTGTGAGTGCAGTCAGAATCAGGGACCAAAACGTATTTTTAAAATATAAACTACCAAGGAGATTATAGTGATTGCTACATTTATATGATAAATAGCTAGCTGGATAGCCAGCAAGCTATCGAATGGGGCATTAAACAAGCTGATCGTCAGCTGTGTATCTTGAAGTAGGACTTGTTGGTGGATGGGCCTCTTCAAGGGCGAGAGAAAGCATTTTTACAGGGACCCCCTAGAGAAGAGCGGTCACTTTATAGCCAAGACAACATGTCCCCTAAGGAACCAGTGCACACACAAGCACCCGCTTCCCTGCCCAAGTTTATGAAACAGGATTTAAGTTTCCTAAATGCAAAAGACCCTGATGTTTTCCATTTAAAAAAGGTCATGACCCACTAAATTGATTCCACAACCCAGGAATGATCCAAGATCAAAACTTGAAAAAAGTTCGCCCGAAAACTTCTGTGAATTGGTCTCTACCTGTGGCTTCACCTTGGTTTTTTTTTTTCTTTTTTTAACAACTCCCTACCAAACACGCTTGTCATGTCCAAAGGACTTAAAATTCCTGGAAGTACTGTGATCTCTCTTCACTCCAGATTTTGCACATGCTGTTCCACTGCCTGATAAGTCTTCTTCCCTTTTCTGCCCGGTAACTTTTTCATGTCCCGTAGATTCAACACGGCCATTATTTACCTCGGGGAAACTTTCTTGATCTTTTCTTCTTTCCTGTTCTCCACTCATCCCTGGACAGAGGGAGTTTTATCTCACCTGTTCTCTTTTTCTTTGTTTCCATAACAGCTAATACATATGTCATTATCATATCTAACACACACGCGTGTGTTAAAATACCCACTGATTTTTATATGTGTCTCCCCTGAGAACATATAGTCAGGGCCTATATTTTGTACTTCGTCCTTTGTTCTGGAGTTCTGGTCAGACAAGGACTCAGCTGAGAATCAGAGATTAGCATATACCTTCTGCCTCTACCTATAAGACTTCTAGTACGCTTTGCCAGGGCATACAGCTTAGATCCAAGCTGACTACTCAGAAAGTTATTCTATAAACTCTACTAGCCCTGCCCTAAACCTGCATCAACACCGAGCCATGAATCTAGATCTCATACCCACTTGGAGTAAAGCTGATTCCACAGAGGGCAGTAGCTGTCCCCACACCACAGGAGACAGTGAGCCGTAGACATGAACCTCCAGGCTTGTGTTCAGAAAGATGGTAGGCCTCTGACTCTGAGCCAGATGTCCTCCCTACATGGGGACAGGAGTGGGGAGAGGACGCCAGTCTTGGGTTCATCTGGCTAAAGCCATCCCCTTCCCAGTGGGATAGGAAAGAGAGGCGGAGGAAAGGAAGAGAGGCGTTTCTCCAATACTGTTTCATACTGGATGTGTAACACGGCTCTGTTCCCCTTCAGAGGACATTCCCTGTGGCTCCAGATATTGAGTATCTCATTCTTATATCTATGTCCTTAGCATTTAGTAAAACAGTCATTGGGGTGTGATGTAAGCTCGGCATTTATGGTTGGAAAATAGATGTGGATAATGATGTTGGGATTTGTAACAATGGAACACACTATCTTCAGGACGAGATGATGGGGAAAAGGAAGAAGACAAAGAATACAGAGTATAATATTTTGGTGGTTGATGGCTTCGAGTGATTACTTGTCTTACTGGATATCTTAAATGGAATAGAGATGGAAGTTATTAAGGAAGAAATTGAAGAATTGTGAGACCGGCATATTAGAAGTATCATTAGCATGAACATTAATACGGTAAAAGATGATGGCAGAGAATTAAATAAGGAGTGAGATTAAGTCCTGCTAAAATAATCTGAGGGTCCAACAGAATATTCTGGAAGCTTATAGATGGCTAGACAGGAAGGACAAAGTAGTTATTGTGTTAAAAATAAATACTCCTGTATTACATACACACACACACACACATGCACATTTTTTTTGCACACACACACATACACACACTTTTTGCAATTACTTTTGATGAATGCTTTGTGGTGGTTGTTTTGAAATGCTTGCTTTTAGGATCAGAAATTAAATACCGCCACAGAGAGTGATGCATTTTGGCTAAAATAGGAATGATGTTTTAGAAAGGATAATACTAGCTGCTATAACAAACAAACACAAAAACATTGTACAAAATGTACAATGGCTCAATCATGATAGAAGTTCATTTCTTATTCATGTAAAGTTCGAAATGGGTGTTCTTTATTGGTGGGTGGCTCTTCTCCACAGGTGATTCTTAGATCTAGACTCTTTATATCTGGTGCCTCTGCTCTAAGATAATTTGGATATGTCCATTATTAATATAATTACATTTTCCTTACAGTTTTTAAATGTCACATGCCCCTTCTATTGTTGCATGTTACCTTTAGAACATGTAAGCCCAGAGCATTTTTTTTTTTTTTTACTTAACCCTCGTGATGGTTTCTGATGACTTACAAATTTAAAGTTGTTTTTAAGGCCATTGGATTTGGCCCTAGTTAGAATTAGGCAACAAATTGTGGGTCATAAGTGGAACATTGTGAACATGTAAAAGTCAGGTTTATTACTATTTAATGAATTTTCACAAGAATAACAATATCCATTCATTTCAGTAGAAGACAAGAAGTCATTTTCATTTATATTGAGTAGATGGCATCTCTCATTCAATTACAAAATTTGACAAAGAAGAGAAGGGCTTAGCTCAAAAGGAAAACATAAGTAGTTTAAGTTATTTGATAGCCAGAAATGTTCACAATGTACCTTTGTCCACACCTACCCCAGTGTTATTTATTTTCCGTCATAAATTTCCCAATGTGCCCAAACTTCTTAGCAAATCCTAGCCCCAGTCCCTAATGCGTAGAACGTTAAAGGAAAGACTGACAAAGCAAGCAAGGCTGTCTTGGGAATCGTGACTTTAGATAGGATGAGGAAGGAATCAAGATCACTATACCTTAGTGCAAGGGAAATTTGCCCCTTCATTTGATACATGAGGATGATGCGACCTTGGTAGATGGAGGTACTTATTCAGGGCCTCCTGGATACTTCAGTTCAGAGAGAGTGTGGGTAGCGAAACAAAGAATGTCTTTACGCTAGACATGAGACACCCTTTGATGTAATAGAAACACACCAGAGCAGCAAAGCGTTCAGTGGACCAGAAAGGAGATGAAAGGCAGCTGGCAGCATGGCAGGGAAGAGCCTGGAAGGGGATCACACAGATGTGCTCACAGATACAGTCTTCCTGCGTCCTTATTTCAGTAAGTCTAGCCGTGCATAACCATTCACTTATTCATTCACGTCATTCAACAAGTATTATTAAGTTACTATTATGTGCTGGGTCCATAAATACCTGTTTTCATGGAGTTTATCTTTTAATGGGAACATTCTCCCCCATACTCAGTGCTTTGGGTGATAAATTGACAAAAGCCTGGAACTAAGGCAGATTGGGGTAGTTAAGAAGGTCCACAGATAAGGTATAAAATGGGTACTTTTAAAAGTTGCACCATTACACCTTCAACACAATGACTAAAATTAAAAAAACCTACAATACCAAGTGTTGGGGTAAGAATATGGAGTAACTGGAACTCTAATACATTGTTGAAAGGAATGAGTTCAAGCCCCGCGTCGGGCTCTGTGCTAACAGCTCGGAGTCTGAAGCCTGCTTCGGATTCTGTGTCTCCCTCTCTCTCTGTCCCTCCCCTGCATGTCTCTGTCTCTGTCTCTGTCTCTGTCTCTGTCTCTCTCTTTCAAAAATAAACAAACATTAAAAAAAAAAATCCCAAGCCTAGATATTTACCCAAGAAAATGACAATACAGGTCTATTAAAAAAAAACTTATATTAAGCACGTTCACAGAGTGTTTATTTGTTGTATAGACATTGTAAACTGGAGACAACCCAAATGTTTGTTCATCCATAGGAGAGTAGATAAACTATGATATATTCATACAATGGATGCTGCACAGCAATTAAAAAAAAATTCGTTGCAGTACTAAATATCATCTAAGACTATACTCAAAGAGGAAGAAATACAAAGGATAATTACTTTCAGGGGAAACTTTTTTTCTTTTTGCTAAGCGTGTCATCAAGAAAAGACACAGCAGGGAGAGAAAAGGCTTCCAGACTGGCTCTGAACTTGGAGTCTGACAGTTGTTGATCTGAGGCAGGTCTCTGGCTGTCCTTGCTTGATGTCCTGGTTCCTATCAACTAACTGGGCTCCAATTTGGGGACCTGGTTATTTGACACTGGGAAGATTGTCAAACTTTACTTTGGACGAATGGGGCTGATAGTGCACGCTACCTGACTCCTGGGAGCGTTGCCAAGACCCGTAAGAAGACAGGACTCGGACGATGAACGGCTCTGGAGAGCTGATCTTGGATTACTTATTTCCACTGCGGCCCAGAGGGCAAGCTACGGTCTGCTAAATTCACCCTTTCTCAGACAAGAACATTCCACGTTTGGTTCCACATTTTAAAGGCCCTCCTGAAGGACTTTTATGCCTCATTTCATTAAGAGGGCCCTGTGTTATTTTTGAACATTGGGGCACATCAGAAGTATGGTCATTTATTGATCAGACTTAGAGGGAAAGGAAGAGTTTGAAGAGCTTGCAGGAAGCCTGTGGTGTCAATATGAGATCCATTTATATCTGATCCAAGTTGAGTAAATGAAAGTGAGACTTGAAAATATAAAGCTATTCTCTTTCTCAGTTTCCAACTACGGCCAGGATGCCTGGGTCCTGGTTTTGTTTTGTTTTGTTTTGTTTTCAGCTTCTTGAGTTCATCCTTTTCTTCAGTTCCTGCAAAAACCAACTTGTCTTTCTCAGACATTTGGTTCTGTTACTTCCTCTTCCTTGGTCCTCAATTCCAAAAGCATCCTTGTTGGTCTGGAATAACATGGCATCATGTCTGAGGGGTAAGGTGATCAGAAAGTCCCTGCAAGTCCTCTCTGCCTTTTGGAGGTTGAAAAAATGAGAAAGAAAGGTGAGAAAAAAATAGACAGAGATGAGAGCCGGATGCTGGGGGAGCAGTTCTCATAAGTGGTGAGTTCATGATAAGTTTATAGAGTTTATAGGTCTTCTCTTGCAACGTGATAGCGATTGAGACTGTCCCGTGAGAACAGAGGTTGTTCATTTAATTGAAGAAGTATGTTAAGGCAGGGAATCACTTTAAAAACTGATACAATTTCTTCTACTTTAAATATATGTATATGTGTGTGTATACACACACACACACACACACACACACACATACATATATATGATATGTTGAAGACCTTTTTGGTTTTGAGTTTAGGTCCACTGATTGGAGTATAGTGCCATTTTGCTTGGTAAATAATATTCCCTAATATACTACCTAAGAGTCTCCTTATAATGGAGAGAGAATGTAAGGACACCGTGAGACAACCAAAGTACACAATCCTTCTAGGTGTTTTTTAAGTTTATTTATTTAATTTGAGGTGGGGAGGGGCAGGGAGAGAGGGAGAGAGAGAGAATCTCAAGCAAGCTCTGCACTGTCAGCACAGAACATGATGTGGGGCTCAAACTCAAGAACTGTGAAATCATAACCTGAGCTGAAATCAAGAGTCAGACGCTTAACCAACTGAGCCACCCAGGCACCTCAATCTTTCTGGATTTTTGGGACCTTCCCTCACTTCCAGTCATTTATGGCTTTCTCCCATGTTTTCTTTGACAGCAATGGTTATTGTCTCAATTTCATTCCATCGTTGCACAGTATTCTGTGTTTCCATTGAAAAGAATACTCTTTCCTCTTATACTCCTGTTTCGTTACTTTTCATAATAGTTAATGAGCTAATTAAATCCTTAATTAAAATAACAAGTCTAATTTAGATTTAAAAAACCAAACAAACTTGGAAACAAGTACAGCTAACTTTGACAGGCACACAGCTAGCTGGTCGCATTGGAAATTTGTGGCTCTACCAGAGAGAAGCTTACCGGCTTTAACGGTTCAGCGTGTTGTGGGTCTCAGTGGATTTGCTTTACCGATGGATTTGAGAGTGTTGATTAATGCAAGGAGTTGGTTAAGCAGAGATACTTTTCCTCTGCTCTATGGTTTGCAGAACTGATTGTGCTTCCAGAATTGAAAAGTGGAGGCCTTGGTCTACCGTCATAGCATAAATATGGTGCCTGCTTTATATGACCTGAGGTAGTCTGGTGAAAATACCTTAGGGTCCACATCTTAACTGCAGTGATAGGAAGTACGTGAAATTCCACCACAGACTTCTTGTGGCTTTACCATAAGCATTGCCTTATGTATTCTCCTTGAAACTAATTAAGTTTAGTTTAATTCGTTTAATTTTAAACTCATTTTGACCATCATTACCCAGCTTTATCATTAATGTATTCTTTGAATTATCACTCTTATTGTTGAATCAGTTTTACTGCCAGGAAGAGCTTGGGAAGAGTAAAAGCTTCAAGGGAGAGAAAGAGTGCTGAAAATAGAGAGAGTTGCCCAAAGAATTGTCTTCTTCATGAACCTGCCCAACGCTGGCCCTGACTAGGACCGCTTTAGCTAATAAATGAGAACAGTCTAGAAATTTTGAGGCTCTACCATTTTCCAGCTCCGTGCTAGCTTCTGGGGATGCAAAGGGGTGCTGAGTGATGAACTCTGTAAATATTTACTAGCACACTCCCGGTCCAGAGTTTTAGGGAAGGCATACATGGAACCATGAGGTTTGACTACAGAGGACCTTACACAGTGCTTGACAGAAGTAAGGACGGAGCAAGTCATTTCTGGCTGGGGGACTTGTGGAAGGACTCCAGAAGTTTACACTTGGGCTGGGTCTTGGAGGGCGAGTATGTGTTTGTCAGACCAGGACGATGGGGTAGGGCACCCAGGCAGAGGGAGAGAAGTAACATGGCCTACTCAGGGAATGGACATGTCATGGCTGAGCAATTGTTTGCTTATAGGATAAGCATGGTGTGAGGTTGTATGAGTCAGGGTTCTCCAGAGAAACCGAAGCAGTAGACTGTGTGTGTCCACACATGCATGCACACACACACACGTATGAGAGAGAGAGAGAGAGAGAGAGAGAGAGAGATCTTCTAAGGAATTAACTCATGCAGTTTTGGAGGCTGAGAAGCCCCGAGGTCTTCAGCAGGTAAGCTAGAGACCCAGGGGAGCCAACGCTATAGCTCCAGTTCAAGTCTGAAGGCCTGAGAACAGGAAAGCTGATGCTGTAGGTTCAGTCCAAATGTCTGACCAAATATCTGGGCACCCCGTGGCCCAGTCAAGTTGACATATAAAGCTAACTATCACAGGAATCGTAGGTGAAATCTTTGCTCTCTTCTCCTGATACAAGTTAGAATGTGGGACACCTCTCTCCAACCTAGATGGACTCTTCCCCGTTGGGACCAACAGTCTATAAACACGGCTGAGCTGCCATTAACCCAAACCATGTAGGTCAATGAAGATGCCTCAAGTGGCCATGACTTCCACTGAGAATTCAAGAACGTTTTCTAAAAATGTGAACTTTCAGGGGCTTAGTGTCCACTTATATCAACTGGTAATATTTGTAGGATTAAATGTGTAGAATTAAAATTACACTGAAACAAAGCACTGACAATTTGGGGGGCTATTTTCATACCATAAGTGTTGATTTGTTGAGCTGTTCTTGGAAACCTATGCACACCCCTCCCCACAAATATCCGTGCCTTTTTGCTAAATATTGCACAACCAGCTAACTTAGAATATTCCCTCACTCTGCACTGTGACCAGCTCGAGCATTTGGAATTTAATAACGGGCAGTGACTTATTTAGTTGAAAACTTAAGGCAGCTGCAAATTCATTCTATACTTAGAAGGAGTAATAGCCAAATTCCTCATTTGGGCTGTGTCCTTTGAGCTGTAGGTATTTAGTGACGATTGGAATGATGGCAATTATAATAATAGCCAACCTGTGTCAATTATGGTCAAGTTGCTTTATGTTGATTAAATTTGCATTCTCATTGTATGGGTAGATAAACAGACTTACTGGATTTTAAACTTCAGTTATATTGGCACATCTAATTCCCTAAGATGCTAGACTATCTCTATCTGCTTTCATTAATGTTGATAGTGAACCTGAATGATTTCTAGTTCAAGGTGGATTTCACCATGTCTACATTATCCACTGTACCTATCGATTAAATTAGTCAACTGCTATTAGCGAGATTTCAAAATAACTTCTTTGTGTCAGTGAGAGGAGGGCTACTTCTTCAGGGGTTTGTGGATAGCTCATGGATGCAGATGACTTCTGGAAAGCTAATTATCTGGATTATTCATGGAGCATGTTATTTCTATATTTCTATGTAGAAAAATAAGTATAATCCTAAGAGGGAAAAGACACAGGCATGTACACAGAAAGGGGCAGAGATCTGCTCACTGTTTTGTCCGGGCCATAGGCTGATGGTAAAAATGTAGCTTTAGTCAGCTTTTGGTTATAGCTTTGAGTCATTTACATTCTGCTTACCTGGTTACAGCCCTAGGACCTGGACCCAGTGACAAATCCCCCATTGCAAGTTAAGATGATCATTTGGTCGTACTCGGATGAAACAAACTCAGAGACAGTGGAGGAAATTCCCCATCCCCGGAGGAAGCTTGGGGGTCATAACATCCTGTAGACACAAGCTAGGGTGCATCCGATCCCCTAGAACTCCCAGATACACAGTCTGTGCTGAGGGCAGGAAGGTTGCCTTTGCTCACCTGTGTCTGTTTTTAACAGTTTACAAAACCTTTTGTAAGAACAAAGAGTATAAAACACACTGGTCTGACTGAGGAGAAACAAATATGCATGTTGAACGTGGTGAGCGTTCTGCTGTGTGCTCAGCGTGAGATATCCCAGCTCTGAGTGGGAAAATAAATAATGCCATTCCTTGAAAACCACTGGAAGGAGAATGGGGGAGGACTCCATAGACGAAGACTCCCATAACTGTCAAGTTCTCACTGAGAATTCATTCATTCATTCACTCACTCTTACAGCCAATAATGATTAAGCTCATGTAAACGCCAGGCACCCTGATCACAACCGGAAAGATAATTCAGAAGAGTTAATCTCTGCCCTCATGAGTTTATAGTAGGGGTAAGGAAAGGGGGAGTAGACAGCAGGAAACAAGTAATTTTGTTTATAGTTCTACAGAAGAGACACGGTAGGACATGGCTGTAGATCAGTCTCATGAGCAACCTAATCTAGATCGTTTCCAGAAGAGCTTTCCCAAGCAGGTTAAATGTAAAGCCAGGTCAGAAAAGTGAGTCAAAGTTAAAAGGGAAAAGGGCAGTAGGAGGAAGCATGGGAGGAGCTGGGCAGGTGGGAGGAATGTCATGGTGCCTAATTTTCATGGAATTAATTGGCAGGAAGTTAATTTTAATAGCTTGCCTTTCGGAGACCTTACCAAGTGCCACCATGTGTGCTGAGAGCTTTATGAACATTGTCACAATTAATCCCTTATAGTGACCTCTGGGAGGTAAATATTATTATTCCCAATTGAAGAAAGGCAAGGTCTAGAGAAGTCCAATGACAGTAAGGGAAAGAAAAGGAAGCAAGGTTTAATGTCCACATGACATTTAAAAGGGAGAAAGAGAGAGAAAGGCAAGAAATTATAGATGGTAGTCATCCTTAATCTCAAGCAGCGTTGGCTATCTTTTCTCACGCTCCGTGTCCGGACTCAGTCCACCCACATGTGAAGTGTGTCTTTTGCTGAGTCTGGGACTCTAGCAGCTGATGCTAAAAGAGACTTTTGTGCTTCTCTAAACTATCCTCTTGGTTGGAGCTGCTGTAATAGGATACCAAATGATGAAAATTTACTTCTCACAGTTCTGGGGGTCGGGAAGTTTGAGGTCAGGGTGCCAGCCAGGAAGAAGGAAAGGAAAGGAAAAGAAAGGAAAGGAAAGGAAAGGAAAGGAAAGGAAAGGAGGAAGGAAAGAAGGAAGGAAGGAAGAAAGGAAGGAAGGAAGAAAAGAGGAAAGAAGGAAAGGAAGGAAGGAAAGAAAGAAGGAAGGAAAGAAGGAAGGAGGAAAGAAGGAAAAAAGGAAAGAAAGAAAGGAAAGGAAGGAGGGAGGAGAGAAAGAATCTTTCCATATGGAAATTGAATTCTAAACCTCCTTCCTTATTTGTTGTTAAATTCACAATACTATTATCCCCCTTTTAAAAACCAGTTCATGGAGTTTTGGAGACTTGCCAACTTGACCGGCGGGCACGGTTGGGGCATCCCAGGACTTCTGGGTCTTTCTGCATCAACCACCCCAGTGAGTCTGCTTATTTCCTTCTGGCGGCTTGTCCTGCGCTTTTGGGGAGCAGTCGTACCTCAAGTTTGGGGGTGCACAGTGATCCCAAGGGGTGAAAGAAGCAGATTTCAGCACATCTAGTTCCTCTTTAGCTAAATAGATCATCATTTAACGGATAGCCAAGACAACTCACTGTTAATCTGTCCTACTTCGGCTTTTAAAAAATGAGCAAAACAGCATTTTATGAGCACAAATGCATGTCAGTTTCCGACTTATGACGACGTTAACTAAAAACAGCAAATAATAAAACGAAGCGATTTTGAGCCACACAAATGCGAACTTGGAAGGCGCGGGTGACACTTGTAATTGCTTGTCGACCTTGGCAATCTCCTTACACTGTTGATTTGCTTTGGGTGCCCAGCACTGAGAAAAATCCTGAGTGACACAGCTGAATAATAGCGGGTTGTAAACATTTAGGAAACACCTCATCTTGCAGTCTTGGGATACTTTCCGATTAAAATGAATCCAGAAATTTGGGAGAGGAATAGCAGGAAACGTTTGTTTCAAAGTGCAATCGCTTCTATCTTCTTGATTTGTTTTTTGTTCACTCATGACGGCATAACCGACCATTCTGCCATGACTAGAATATGTGTGACCACCATGCCTGGGGCTCGTCAGATGTTCCAATGGAGGGAGCATGTGCTATAGGGGTATGGACAAGAGTGGGCTTAACATTTTTTTACTTTTTTTTTTTTTTTGCCATTTTACCCATTTAAAAAAATTTTTTTAATGTTTATTTTTGAGAGAGGGAGGGAGAGACAGAGTGCAAGCGGGGGAGGGGCAGAGAGAGAGGGAGACACAGAATCCAAAGCAGGTTCCGGGCTCTGAGCTGTCAGCACAGAGCCCGACGCGGGGCTTGAACTGATCAACCGTGAGATCATGACCCCAGCCGGAGTTAGGCGCTTCACCGACCGAGCCACCCGGACACCCCATTTTAACCATTTTTAAGTGTACAAATCAGTGGCATTAAGTACATTCACAAGGTTGTGCCACTGTCACCGCTATCCCCTACTTTGTTGTGGTTTTTAAATGCAGTTTATTTATTTATTTTGAGGGAGAGAGAGAGAGAGAAAGAGAGTGAGCAGGGGAGGGGCAGAGAGAGAGGGAGAGAGAGAGAGAATCCCCAGCAGGTTCTGTGCTGTCCACAAAGTCTGATGTGGGACTCGATCTCATGAACAGTGAGATCATGACCTGAGCCGAAATCAAGAGTCAGACACACCACCGACTGAGCCACCGGGTGCCCCTCCCTTGCTTTGTTTTTGAAAGTTATTCCCAAGGGTCTATGTCAGGACACTTTGAAAGAGGCACGTGTGATATTAGTCATTATCTGAAAGCCATCATTTGTATGACCGCTTTTAATATTATTAATACTTATTATTAATTATTAATTATTAATACTTGAGCTCACATCAATCCCAATGTTGATTAATCTCTTCAATTTAAACTTAACTCCCCCCCCCCCCCTTAAGATTAGAATTCTCCTGGATCGTCATGTCCTGGTAGTGTTGCCAGAAGATTCGGAACCCTCGGGGACGCCGGGATTTGGAACTTGCGATCTGACCTGATCCCTCGCTAGTGTCTTCAAGACTTTAATTAGCTTTTACCCTAATTTCTTTAGTTAGTATCTCACCCGGTCCCTGAGCTGGTCTAATGACCTGAAGCCTCATCAACTTCTTTCCGAAGAAAACCAGAACATTCACTCCTGTGACATTCTTTTGTACGTTTTTTTTTTTTTTTTGGTCAGAACAGAAAAAAATGGAGTAAAAAATCAACCACATCGTTCTTTTATAGACAAGAAATAGTAATTGTTGATGAAAAGGTGCCATGGTACTGAGGTTCGTTTTCACAACAGCCTCATGAGGATATTGTTATTGCCGTTGTAGAGATGGTGAGACGGTAGCACAGAGAGGTTAAGCAGCCTGCTGCAGGGCACACAGCGAGGTGGGTGCACAGCAGGAACACAAGTCCAGGCAGCTGGCTCCAGGGCCCACGCCAAACCCCTGAGCCCCAGGACCCTCCCACTGAGAGCCACTTTTCTTGGGAGACCACCGTGCCTCCTCCCCCGAACTCCAGCATCTGGGGAAAATGTGTGTCACAGACAAGCAAGGCACAGGCAGACTGGGCACAAGGTTGTTCTGAGCGGTCCCCACCGAGAGAACTGCGTCTGTGGGCTAGGAGAACAGGTGGTGTAGACAAGTCGGGGCAGGACCGGCTGTGTAGACCAGAGGGCCCTGGGCAAAAAGGAAATGCAGGTCTCTTTATTCAACAATTCCTAGGAATTTAAGAGTGACTGCAGAGCATCGACTCAGGTGCAGGGAGGGTCCTTTGGAGTGGGGGACCCTGCGTGGCCGTGTGGTCTCCCGTGGAGCCTCCTGGCAGGGCTAGGGTGGGGACTCCCCTACCCCAGAAGGAACTGTGGCCGTGTGTTTCTGGTGAGCGAGTCTGAATCCAGAAGCTGACGTGGGGGGAGGCTCTTGAGAGAGTCCTTATCAAGGCATAACTCAGCGCATGACGAGTCTGAGATGGCAGCTAGATCCGCATGGTGCCAGTTGGCATCAGTGCCTGAGGGAGGGTTTGCCGACCGCGTGGACATAAGCAGAGACACAGCTATTAAAACTGAGAGCTGGCTTAGAGAGATTAATTTGATTTATTTTATTTTTAAGTCCCTTATTTTATAAACAAAATAAGACCCAGAAAAGTGGTGGGGGGGGGGATGTCTAATAGAGAAAGTTCTAGAACTAGAACCCTAGTGTCTAGCTACTAGCTCACCACGTCTGTCTCATCTGTGACGCACCTTTTCCCCTGATACGGGAGTTCTGGGGCGGATTCATGGTGGCCTCCCAGGAGGAGGGGTTCTCAGTGGGAGGGTCCTGTGGCTCAGGGGCTTGGTGGGGACCCTGGAGCGGGCTGCTTAACCTCTCCGTGCTATCTCATTATCTGGACCATGAGATGACAACAGTATTCTCGTAGGTCTTTTGTGAGGACTGTAAGAAGTAATACACCTAGAGGGATTAGCATAAAGAAGTCAATACTCAGTGTGTGTGTCCTCCAAAATTCACACTGTCATGTCCTAACCCCCAGGGTGATTCTCTTAGGAAGTGGGGCCTTTGGCGGCTCATCGGGTTTAGATGAGCTCCCAAAGGTAGGAGCCCCGTGATGGATTCGTGTCCTTATCAGAAGAGGCAGAGACACCGGAATTTTTTGTCTTGTGCTTTTCTCTCTGCCAAGTTCGGGCACAGCAAGAACGTGGTAGTCTACAAACCAGAGAGGCGGGTCTCGCCAGACACAGATCAGCCGATGCCTCGCTCGTGGACTTCCCAGCCTCCAGAAGTGAGAAAGGAATGTCTGTTGTTGAAGCCACCTGGTCGATGGCTTTTTGTTAGGGCAGCTGGATCTGACTAAGACAATAAGCATCGGCTACTACTGCTTGGAGACAATAGAACTGGCCGCCACTTGGTCCCGGCAGGTTACCCAGCGACTCCAAGTTGCTTCCTACATATACAATGGAAACAATTGTAGGTACCTTCCAAGGTCCCAACGAATGCTTAGCACCCCATCTGACAGATTCGGCAAACAGAATAATAGCAGTTTTCAGCAATATTAGTTGTTACCTAAAATCCCAAGGTCTAGAACAGCCAAGTTTTTACAAAGAGGACCTGCTTTTCATTAAGCAGAGGCTAAAAAGAGGACCCGAAGGCCCATCTCCCGCCATGCGGCCCCTGAGGGACCGCTCACCCCGAGGCCCATAAGTCAGTGATGCGTCGGGGTTGAGCCGCTGAGCTAAGTCCCCTTAAATGGGTCATTCACCCCTAAGGCCGTTGAACACATCTCACTTCTAAAATGCCTGTTGATCGTTGACCCTAAAAGCTATCAGACTAGCAGGGGAAAAGTAAAAGCAAGCATAACAAACAACCGGGCCTGTGACATCTGGCTAGCTGGGCAAGATAATGTCAGGAGAGAATGCGGTTTATAACATTTACAGACAGGGCTTAGGTCCAGCTGGCTCCAACCGGCTGAGGTGTCCCTGTTGGGGGCCCAGTGGGTGGTGTTTGCAAAATGACCTTGAAACCAGCCTGGGGGGGGGGGGACCCTGCTTGACAATCATGACTAATATGTGTAAAATTCAAAAGCATTTGGTGGATCTGAATTCACTTCAAGGGTATTAAAAAAAAAAAAAAAACTCAGAAAATACTAAGGATGAAACCAGCAGTTTCTAGGCTAGTTAGAAAAGGAGTATTGTGAGTGACACCAGGACAAAACAAAACAAAACAAAACACTTCAATTAAGATTATTTTTCTCTGTTGGGAGATGTGATTTTAAAACAATGACCTTCACATCCTGCTTACATCAACTGTTAAAAATAACATTTGGGGTGGTTTTTTTTTAGTCTCTCCTGGGCATAAGCTATGCAACGAACCACCTTCGTACATAGAGCAACTTCTTTGGAGGAAAAGGGAGGCTGGAATTTCAGAGTGTGGCTAAATAATGCAGAAATGTGAGAGCCCCACTCTGACCCCGCTGACAGCCTGCAAGATTCATCCTCCCGGGATTGCGTCCCCCTCCCTCCCTTCCACGATTTCACACAGTTCCAAGCGTGTGTCTTGTACACCCTTGTGCTCCGGGCCCCGGAGGGAGGCAGAGAGGAGAAAGCTCCATGTTGGAGGCTCTGTTCTCTCACTCTTTGCTGTGCAACCCCAAGCAACTTGTGTCTTCTGTTTGCTGAGGCCGAAACCAGAATGACTGCTACTAAGTAGGAAGCTAACCAACCAGATTCATAACCTTGAAACTCCTAGACGAAATTTCACGGGAGACTTCATGCTTGTGTTAACAGTCTTCCAGAAGTCTTGTTCCAGTCCGAGGACAGCTTCTAAAATGTTGACTGCCGTCTGTTTGGCAAACATAGACTGGATAGTTGAGCAAAGCGCAACACGAGAATAATGTCTGGGAACTTGTTAGAAATGCACATTCTCGGGCCCCAGCCCCACTGATTCGGAAGCTCAGGGGACGGGGCCCAGGAATCTGTGTTTTCACTGCCAACTGTGGGATCCTGGCACGCGCCGATGGCTGTTTCCCATAATTTCCGCATTTCCGGGCCATGTCGTTTTACTGAATTGTTTGTTCTATGTAACATTTGGTGACAAGTCCTCTGACTGACTTCCCTATACAGTTTGGGTTTTCAAGTATGACCCCCACTGCTGGAACCCCGTGCCACAGTGCTCTCCAACTTGACAACACCGTAAGCCATTTTCCCGGGAGCACTTTAAACATGTGGTTTCCCCCGAAGACGCGAAGGCTGTGATGAAGGAGGAGGACAAAGTTCCATCAAACAGTTTACAAGACAGGCCGATGTGCAGATTATTTATGAATTACGGCATTACAGTATTTACCTGCTCCGTGGTTATACATGTGCCGGTCAGGACGAGAGAATACATTATGTGCACGGCAGTGTCAGGTGAGCTAAGTCGTATGTAGAAATGTCCCTTCTCCAGGGACAGCATGATCACTTAAGTGCTGCGGGGTGTCAGCCGCCTTTTGGGGGCCCTGCCGTTTGGAGAATGAAGAAACAATGTTGTGCTGGACGAAGTCAGAAGCCGCTGAGTATATCCTGCTGGTATTGGCCGCGGTGGGAGAATTTACACCGTGGAGACTGACAAATGCTAGAAATGAGGGCTTTAAACATTTTTGATTTTTGAGGGTGGGTTTACCAGCAGGCCACTGGATTTAGGAGCATATGGAGCTTCAAGGTGGGTCCCATTCACTAAGCTCCTCTCCTCTGGAATAGCAGTGTTTGAAATACTATTGGTTTCAGGATCAAGCCTCTTCTTTTTTGTTGTGGTTTTGTTTTGCTTTTTTACTGTTTATTTATTTTTGAGAGAGAGAGAGAGAGAGAGAGGGAGATAAGACATGAGTGGGGGAGGGGCAGAGAGAGAGAGAGAGAGAGGAAGACACAGAATCCCAAGCAGGCTCGAGCCGCTGAACTGTCAGCACAGAGCCCGACACGGGGCCCGGACCCCCGGACCACGAGATCGTGACCCGAGCTGAAGGTGGACTTTTGACCGGCTGAGCCACCCGGGACCCCCAGGATCAAGACTCTTCCTTATGGCGGGCAAGATGGTACCCACACTGGGATTCGAAGCAAACCTGTTGGAGAATTTCCTTATGCCTCTTGATCATTGCTGTTCTCGCTTCTGCGATGAGGCCTCCGCTAGACCCCTGAACGGTTTTTGCAGAGGATCACCTAGGTGTCTGCCAGGCACTCCTGTCTCCTGGAAGTGCCAGAGGTGATGGGCTCGGCCACTACGGGTGGCCCCCTCCATCCCCCCTCACTCTCTTTCTCCTTGCAGTCTACCCCAACAGCAAGCGGACGACCGGAGGTCTTAGAGAAAGGGCGATTTCCATTCACTTATAGTTAATGCTTCCCGAGCACCTACTGTGCTCCAGGCACTTAGGGGAATAACTCTCCAAACATGGCCTCATTCAGTGTTCACAGAAGCCCCCAAAGATAGATACCATAAATGTCACCATTTTCCAAGTGAGGAAACTGAGGCTCAGAGCGGTAAGCAGAAGCCAAGATCATAGAGGATTTGAACTTGATATGTCTGATTCCTTTAACCCACGTGAAGCCAGCTCACAGACCCTGAAGTCTACTCGGAATTAATCTTGTGCCCAGTTCTTTCTTCCTCTGGACTGTGTTATCTCCCTGGAGCCCGTTAGCCCTTGGTGCAACAGGTATCTGGTGGGTTGGCCCCAGACGTGCTCAAGTCGTCTCAAGCCCAAGAAAGACTGTAGTTCAGGTTCTAGGTAGGACAGACTCCCTCCTCCCCCAACGAATCAATCAGCGATTTATTGACTGCCTGCTGTAGAAATTTTGCTTCGTAGCCACCCATGGAGCTTTAAAAACATAGAGATGCTTTGGGCTCTGACCCAGAAATTCTCATTTATTGGTTAAGGTGTAAGGTCTGGGAGTTGTTAATAGGCTTTTCAAGGGGGCTAGATAATTAGAAAATCCTCCCAGTGTTACATACCTAGAAACGCCAGACAAAGTTTCAAAAACACATCCTTTTAAATTGTGTAAGTGAGCTCTTGAGACAGTAAAATCCTCTGGGGCCCCAAATCATAGAAGGAACTGAAACCCGGACTGGTGAGTCCAGAATTCTGTAGCCATGCCTGGTGACAGGGCGCCCTGAGGGGAGGAATGTAGCCTTTTAGCAATCAATTAGGAGACTATTAAAGCATCGCTTATTATTTGATGCACACAAAAGAATAATACTCTTTTATTTTTTACACTTTGTTTGTTTATTTTGAGAGAGACAGAGAGAGTGCAAGTGGGGGAGGGGCAGAGAGAGAGAGGGACAGAGGATCCAAAGCAGGCTCCGTGCTGACATCGGTGAGTCCGACGCGGGGCTCGAACTCATGAACCGTGAGATAGTGATCTGAGCTGAAGTCGGACGCTTAACCGACTGAGCCACCCAGGTGCCCCAAAAGCGTATCACTCCCTAAAACATATTACTCAAATTCGTTTATACTGTTTCCAAACATAGTTCATTCACTTCACGGCCGTGTAATATTCATTCATTCTCCCATCGTGGACACTTGGGATGGGCCAAGGTTTTACTCTCATGCAGTTATGAACAGGCACGTAAATGTCTCCTGGTGCGGGTGTATGCCAGAGTCTCTCCAGGAATAGAATGTATTTAAAATGGAACTGAGGATTCTTGCCCCCGAACTTCCTCTGCCTACCCCTTCCCCATGTCACCCGATGACAGCTTCATCCTTCCACTTGCTTGGTACAAAACTTCGACGCCCTCTGTATTAGCTTCCGATCGCTGCTGTAACAAATTACCACAAACGTTGTGACTTAGAACAATGCAGATTTATCGTCTTATGTTTTTGAGATTAGAAGTCCAACATGGGTGTCACCCAGCTAAAATCCAGGCTTTGGCAGGGCTATGCTCCTTCTGGAGGCTCTAGAAGAGAATCTGTTTCCTTGCTTTTCCCAGTTGCAGGAGGCCGTCTGCGTTTCTGGGCACGTGGCCCCTTTTCTCCACCTTCAGAGTCAACATCGTTGAGTGGAGTCTTTCCCAAGCTGCCGTCTCTCTGGTTTTTCCTCGTAGGATTATATTTGGTCCAGCCAGATAATCTAGGATAATCTCCTGATTTTTTTCTAAATGTTTATTTATTTATTTATTTTTGAGCCGGGGGGGGGGGGGGGGGGGGGGGGGGAGGCAGTGCAGAGCCTGACATGGGGCTTGATCACACAAACCATGAGATCATTACCTGAGCTGAAGTCGAACACTTAACACAACTAAGCCACCCAGGTGCCTTGATTTGAAGGTCATTTGGTTAGCAACCTTAATTCCATCTAAAACCTTAATTCATTTCCTTGTGTCATGTAAGCATGTAAGTCACTCAACATATTCACAGGTTCAGGGATTGGGACATAGGCATCTTTTTTTTTTTTTTTTTAAGTAATTCATTTTGTTATTGAAGTATAATTGACATACAGTATCCTGTTAGTTTCAGGTGGATACCATAGCGATTCAGCATTTTGATACATTACGAAATGATCCCCACAAGAAGTCGAGATACCGTCTGTTATCATACAAAGTTATTGCAATAGTATTGACTATAGTCTCTATGGTATACTTTACATCCCCATAACTTATTTGTTTTATACCTCGAACTCTGCACCTCCTAATCCCTTTCATGGATTTCACTCTCCCTCTAACCCCTGCCCTAGGACACAGACGTCTTTGTGGGGCCATTGCTCTGCCTACCGCACCATTCTTGATGACTCTCTCCCGTAATAAAACCAATCTGTTAGGAGACCCTGTGGGCTCCGTTTTCCACATAACTTGAAAATCCAGCCACTTCTTACCAATCTGCTGCTATGACTCCCTGGTCCAGCCTCCGTCACTCGTGGGATTATTGCAGCGGTGTGGTGACAGGTCTCTCTCTGGCGTCCTTGTGGTCTCATCTCAACACACCAGCCACAATGAACCTCTTCAAATGTCAGTCACACATTGTACTCCTCAGCAAAAGTCTCCAGTGTCTTCATTTCTCTCGAAACCAAGGCCCTGATTCTCACAGTGGCCCCCCAAAGCTCCCTGATTCACGCACTCCTGCCCCCCTCCAATTTCTCTGTTAATCCTCTACTGTCCCCGCGTTGCTCCTCCCCCACCTTTAACTTCCTTTATAATTTGGTTATTGTTTTCTGCCTCCTTCCTTCTAGAAAGTCAGTTCCGTGAGGGTAGGGATTTTTGTCTGGGTTATTCACAAATACCTGCTCAGAGCCCAGAATTCAGTATTTATACTAAGAATGACTTTCAGTCTAAAGGGTTTCCACCAACAGCCTGGACAGAGACGAGTCTCCGGACCAGCAAGAGAGGAGAAGGAAACAAGACCCCCACATAAAGCTGAGAATCTGAAAAAAATTTGCTCCCACAGCCAAAAGCAACGACAAGGGGATTTTTCTGTCTTGGACTGGGCAGGTTAGTGGTTACCAGGGGCCGGGAGGAGGGGACGGTAGGCACCGGGTTTCCTTTTGGGGTGATGAGAATGTTCGAGAACCAGTGATGATGGTTGTACTAAATGCCACCAAATTGCACACTTAACATGGTTAGGGGCGCCTGGGTAGTTCAAGCGGTTGAGCATCTGACTCTTGATTTCTGCTCAGGTCATGATGATGAGATTGAGTCCCATGTCAGGCTCTTGCTGACAGCATGGGGACTGCTTGGGATTCTCTCTCTCTCTCTCTCTCTCTCTCTCTCTCTCTCTCTCTCTCTCCCTGTTCCCCACTCATGCTCTCTCTCTGTCTCTCTGTCTCTCTGTCTCTCTCAAAAAAAAAAAAAATTAAATGGTTAGAATGCCAAAGTTCACTACAATAAAATCTCTGGAATCTCCTAAGGAATTGTTACCACAGCGTTATGGTCCCGTGGATTTGGGGTTGAATTTATACCACCTGCATGGTCAGGGGCTCCCGAAGCAAAAAAATTAACATAAGAAGTAGTCTCAGGCTGGTGATACCCCTTGAACTTCCGAGATAGCAAGTGCTTCGGTAACTCAAGAGGAGGAATGTGCCCCCGGCTCATGCAGCATCGGATTCCCCCAGGCAAATCCCCACTGAACATGAGTTCACTATTGTGAATCCCACAGCCCACAGGGGAGGACTCCACGTGAATAGATGTCAGCAGCAGAGGGAACGGCCAAGAACTCTAGAACGGTCGTCTAGAGACCAGAGAATATGTGTCAACTGATTAAAGACCAAAAATAAACGCGTAAATAGGAAACGGGAAAGAAAAACGTAATATACCATATCAAGAAGACCAGGCATGTCTGAAAAAGAGTAACATTTCTAGAAATTAAAACAAAAGTCTTTAAACATCTCAAAAGACAGGCCAAAGGAGCTGTTTTGACAGGGTCTCACAGTGAATCTAGGAGCTGCAAAATTCATCTGTGGCATTAACCCGGAACGTACTACAGAAAGACAAGTAGAGGACAAAATGGCCTGGAGTATGGGGCAGGAAGGTCTAAGTTACCTGTAATAGAATCTCAAGAAGACATAAAAGGGAGTAGGGAAGAGTTCATATTCAAGAAACAACAGGGAGTGGCGCCTCGGTGACTCAGTCCGTTGGTTAAGCATCCACTCTTGATCTTGGCTCGGGTCACGATCTCATGGTTCGAGAGTTCCAGCCCTGTGTTGGGCTCTGCGCTGCTTGGGGTTCTTTCTCTGTTTCTGTCTCTCTGTCTCAAGATGAATAAAGGAACTTCTTTATTAAAAAAGAAAAGAAAAGAAAGCAAGAGGGAAATTTCCAGAACTGGATGCAAGACATCAGATTCAGGAAACAGTGAGTCCTGAGCCACTGAGGTACGATGGACCACCCGGAAGCAGGCAGAGGCAGGCCCACAGGGCGCACAGAACATACACGGGTTTTCAGGGGGAAGCACAATTTTTCTTCACACAGGCAGGCAAAAAGTTATAGATAGCATCCTAGAAGTACCCAGAAAAACTTCAGATATACGGGAGAAATAATTTTAAAATTGGCTTCACATCTTTTGGGGGTGGGGGGGGGAGCTACACTGTTAATCAGAAGTCAGATTTGTTGACCCCTTGCTCTTGTAACAGAGTAGGTTATATTCTGAGAGGTATTACAAAAGATGTAGAAGGCAAGGTGCTTTAGGATATTATAATTATTGAGCAGTTATGCCTGCACGTATGGAAAGAACTATAAAAAATAAATATATGTATGGCATACAATGAAACGAGCTCAAAGGGACAAGGCCAAGGCTGATCGGAAGATACGTTGAGTCCCTTCATTCACAAACCCTTGCCTGGGAAACAGATTTGGGGAAATTCCCAGTGATCTGTTCATTGCGATTAAAGTAAGGGTTTTTCACGGTATACGTATACATAATCTTCGCTAAGGGGCGTGTGGCAGATTAAAGAAGGGTGCAGATTTTCCGCCCATCAGGAGGCGGGTTGACGTTGCCTCTCTTGAATCTGGGCAGGCTCTGTGATTGCTCCGGCCAATAAGGTATTGAAACTGTGATGCTGTGCCAGTTTTCAAGCCCAGGCCCTAAGAAACTGACAGCTTGCTCTTCCTGGCGCTTGGAACACTTGCTCTTAGAGCCCCGAGCTGCCCTGGAGGAAGTCCGGCTATGCTGCTGGAGCCATGTGGAAAAGTCCCAGGTATCTGAGAAACCATCCAGTCCAATTCTGTGGCAGCTGAATCCCACCTAGTGACCCTGGTCAGTGCCATAAGGGACTAAAGAATGTCCCAGCCAAATCTTGCCCAAATTCCTCTCTTTCTCTTTCTCTCTCATTGTATATATACACATACACACATATACATATACATGTATATATACATATACATATGCATATATATACATGCACACATATACACATATACATATACATATGCATATGCACATGTATATATGACTCAAACACAATAGAATTTTATTTCTGGATCATGTAACCATACAAGGAGCAAGTTTCATGTCAATAAATGGCCCTCCACATGGTGACCCAGGGACCAATAAAATGGTTTGAAGCCACGTATTTTAGGTAGCATGTTACAACACATAGCTAGAACTTGGTCTTTTTTTTTTTTTTTAAACATTTTAAAAAATGTTTTTATTTATTTTTGAGACAGAGACAGAGCATGAGCAGGGCAGGGGCAGAGAGAGAGGGAGACACAGAATCCAAAGCAGGCTCCAGGCTCTGAGCTGTCAGCACAGAGCCCGACGTGGGGCTCGAACTCACAGAGTATGAGAGCATGACATGAGCTGAAGTCAGACGCTTAACCGACTGAGCCACCCAGGCGCCCCTAGAACTTGGTCTTTGGGTCACGTGTTATTTCTTTCCATTCCCACTTCAGTTAATATCATCTTCTGGAATCCATATGCTGTTTTGGTAGACGTGGGAGACTTGTGACTTGGGCAAGATGGATGACACTTGTCTTCTCAATACCGTTACATTTCTGGAGTGAGCCTTTCATGTATCCCCCGACTTCTATATCCATATTGTCCCAGGGCCAGCTTCCTGGGCATGTGTGACCTGTGCGGTCCCTCAGAGCCCCATGCTCAGAAGGGCATCATGCTTGATTAGATGTTCTGTGGTTGTCATCCTGAAGTTCTGAAAGAAATTTGTCTTTGAACTTGTGTTTTGTAAATGGAATCTGCAAGAACAGTGGAGAAGAGACTGTGTAATATGCGTGTGCACAGCAGCTCCTTGCTGGCCCATCTGCACACACCTTTCATGACACGCCGTGAGCACAGATTTCCAGCGGACCCATGATGTATAGGTGTTCACTAAGGCTCAAAGCAAAGTACCAGATACACATTTTATGTCTTCAAATAAATAGGGGTGGGAACAAGCCCCAAAGGCCATACTCTCCTTTGGAACCAGAGTTTGTTTTGGCTGCAGAAAGAAGCAGTCACGTTCTAAGAAGTGTGGACTCATGTGGGAAAGAGAAGATTTTTCTTTCTGTTCTGTGAGGATGTAGAAGTTGAAATATGGGCATCTCAAACTGGTGGTAGATAAACAAACATTTGTAAGTGCTGGTATTTTTAAAACCAGAGGGATTCTTGGGCAGAACTTGGTATCAGATGGATGGTCTTGCAGCCATTTCAAAGCAGGCTTATCATGGAAAATTCTATTGAGGGTCAGGTTACTGCTTTATCTTGAACACTTATTTAGTTAGCTAATTTTGCAGCTCCGTGTGAAAGCTGAACTCTTATGAGCTCGAATTAAAGATGCAGTAACATACGGGCACCTGGGTAGCTCAGTTGGTTAAACGTCCAACTTCGGCTCAGGTCACGATCTCGCGGTTCATGAGTTGGAGCCTTGCATCTGGCTCTGTGCTGGCAGTCCAGAGCCTGGAGCCTGCTTCAGATTCTGTGACTCCCTCTCTCTCTGCCCCTCCTCTGCTCACGCTCTGTCTCTCTCTCTCTCAAAAATAAATAAACATTAAAAAAAAAAGATGTACTAACATACTAACATAGAAAAGGCGGTATGCCATCTCGAATTCAAACCTGTTAGGATTAAGGCTTATGATTTTGAGTTGATCGTCAGACTTCAGTATGGCAGGTTGATCAGTTGGGTCATCCACAATATTTCTTAGCAATGACAGCAAGCAAACAGCTCTGTGAGAGGTGGTCTAGGTTGTTAGGACATATCTCAGTTTGCTGTGTAACACACGATGTTTTTTTTAGCTTGATCAGGACTGTTTGGAGCATTTCAGAAATATCTGGAGCGACAAAACTACACAGTGATAAAATATAATGCCAGTGGCATCAACTGAAGAGCTGACCCCAACAATCACGGCCAATCTTATGGGAAAGGAGAAGCAGGTCCTTGCTTTCTGTCTCTTTCCCTGTGTTTCTGTATCTCTCTCTGTTTTATACCCTTCTTCCAGCCAACCCCTCATCCCATCCATTGTACCTCCTCAGCATTTCCCTAGGACACTTTAATTGGAATAGACTACTAACGGGGTAAATCGCTGCTTTTTATTTGTTTTATGTTTCCCAAATTGAAAACCTTTAGGTGAAGTGCGATGATGAATTACTCAAGAAGACACGTAAGAGAATAAAACAACAAAGCTTAATAAACTTTCGTCCAACTTTAGAATAGAATATGTAAAAAATTGGGAAGATCTAAAAATTAAGCATGGTAACTTGTTTTCTCATTAATTGTAATTTCCTAGGCGTGTTGCCCAAGCTAAGGCAGGATAACAAAGTGGCTCTGCAGCTGGAGTGTCCGGTTAAACTCCGTGGCTACTTTTCCCAATCCCTGGCTCCTACAGTACTTGCCTGGAGTGATCTAATGATCTTCTAAGTGCTCGGTCTCCTCCCTTTGAGCTCCCTTCCATTCCATCATAATGAGAGGGGTCTATTTAATTTACTCTGATCACTTCAACTGTAAACATTTGTATACGTGTGTGTGCGTGCGTGCATTTTTAATTAGCGTCTATGGCTGAGTCCAGGAAGGATACAAAGACCAGGGGCAGAGCAAAACTGGTTCTTGCCCTCAAGGAGCTTACAAATGAATGAGTGGATTTGAATAACGTGTTTGAATGATGACAGTTCAAAAAAAAATGCTCACCGCACGTTTTGTTGACCCTTGAAGAACAATGCAGAACAAGGTCGAATACAAATTCCTATTTGCGGAAGTAACCGCTGTCAACAATAGCATGACCTCACGCTGCAGTTCACGGCCGCCACGCGGAGGCCAAGTTTTGTTTCAAAGCTTTGGGATTCTTGTGGAAACCTGCACAGCAGTGTTACTGGAAACAAGGCAGCTGTGAAGGCGTGGGAAAACCGAACACCTTATCAGATCTAAAACCTATAGATAAAAATTCTGTTTTAAGTTTAGTGCTTCCTGGCTCAAGGAGACGTGAACGTTAAACTTCATGCATCTGCGTGAAATAGCACGGGTCCTTCAAAGCAACTTTTCACGCAGAAAGTGCTGGACTCTTTTTCTCTGGGACATGAAAAAGTCCTGTCACCACTTGATATTGGACTATAAGGCTGCTGATTGTACTGTCAGGATGCGAAAGTTACACTAGAAATACTGAGGAAGTAGAATTTTCCGTCTGAAGAGAAAAGGAAAGGTAACAAAACGCTTTGTAGGGGTTTTTCCCCAGAAAGCCGGGCGGTGATCAAGCCTTACATACACTGTTGTGTTTATTAACTAAAGTCGATTATTTCCCAACAGTGGAAACAACTTGTATTTTTCCTTAAACACACCAGGAGTTTGCAACTCATGCTGGCATACTTTCCATTTCTGGAATTTCATAAAACTGTGCGTGAATGAATTCTACTTTTGGGTGAAACTGACGTTTTATTCTCCCACACTGAGCATCGAAGGCAAAGTACGTTGTTGAGCAATGTATTTGAGTGGAATAGATCACTAACGTCAGTTCGAAACCTTTTTTTCTGAAATGACAATTCTTTAGCTGAAGTGGGATGGTATGTTACTCCCTGGGACAACCCAGGGAATATGAAGATGTAGTAAGTTTTTATAAGTGAAAGGTTGAATATGTAGAATATCTGAAAGTTTGAAAATCAAATAGGAAGACTTCTGTTCCTTCCCCTTATGCTTTTCTGGGTATGTCGCCCTAAGTGAAAAGGGGGTGGCTCAGAGGCTGGCTGTGACATTCACACCCTGAGGGTTTGGGCAAGTCATTTCTCCTTCTTTTGCTTCAGTTTTCTCCTCTGTAAAATGGGGATGGCATTAGCAATACTTACTTCTTAGGTTGCAAAGAGGGTAGACCCCGATTACACAGGCCAAAGGCTCTGAACAGAATCTGGCAGAACTTGGCTCGGAGCGAATTGCTCTATAAGTGTTAGACACCTTGATCGTATTGTCCTATGTGACCTAACCACAGGGTTCTGCCTTGGCACCAAATGAATACAGATGAAATCAAAACATGAACAATAAGGACAGTGGTGGAGGGCTGGCTTAACAACCAGATGGCAGGCCCTGTTGGGGCAAGGCATCTTTTTGATTTTCAAATCGACCTGATACGTAAATGAGGTCATCCCTGGGCCCCCCCCCCCCCCCCGCGGGAAACCCAGCTACAAAAATCCTTCTATGGCCCCTTTCTATTGTTTCCTGACCATGAAAACAAAGATAGGAAAGCTTTGCGTAAAGAACCTAAATATGCTTCAGGAGGAATTTTAATATAATTGCTCTCTCTTAGTTTCCCTGCTTCAGGAGGAATTTTAATGTAATTGCTCTCTCTTAGTTTCCCTGAGAACCGCTTCGACGTATTTTCTTACTTGTTTGGCAGAAGCAGGTTGAAATGTTTTAAAACAGGCTTTACCGAGGAATTTTTCCATGTGTTCAAAATGATTAGATTTTGGGTAAATCCATGCGAAAATTTTGGAGCTATGCTCATGCTCGTCTTATGCTTATGGAAAAGGGTAAGCCCTCTGGATGGCTTCACCTGGTATTTGAGAGAATGTCCTGAGTGTTCACAGATGTCAGC
Organism: Panthera uncia; assembly: GCF_023721935.1. NCBI lineage: Eukaryota > Metazoa > Chordata > Mammalia > Carnivora > Felidae > Panthera > Panthera uncia. The sequence continues at coordinate 138,835,639 of NW_026057577.1, read as the reverse complement.
GCCTGCCTTCCTGCACCTTCAGCTTCAGGGGTAACTGGAGAAGAGCATACTGTTCTGGAAACATGACAAGCAGACATGCAGCATCCGGGGAGCAAGTCTCTCATGTCAGTGGTCACTTTATGGCAGGTGGAGTTCAATCAGGAAGTGGTGTTTATCTCCCTCATCGGTGGTGATTCCTGCTCTGAAAGAACCCTCTGGAATTTCCTGATGTAAGAAACATTTCTGGAGTGACTGCATGATTCAGGAGGTTAGGCATCTGGCTCTTGATTTCCACTCAGGTCATGATCTCATAGTTTGTGAGTTCAAGCCCTGCATCGGGATTCTCTCTCTTTCCCTCTCTCTTTGCCCCTCCCCCACTTGCTTGTTCTCTCAAAATAAACAAAAAAAAAAAAAAAAGAAAAGAAAGAAACATTTCTGTGAAAAACTCTCTCTCTTCAAGTCTACCAATGATCCAAGCATGATCCTCCTGAAATATGGTACCCACCTCTCTAGTCCTTACATTGAAAACTGGAACTTAACTTTGTGTGTCTTCTAGAATTCTAGGTGCCTATCAATAACCTTCACAAACACTAAATTAAAAGTTTCTATGTATGCTGGGGATGTAAAACATTTATGAATAAAAGAATGATGCCGGGGTGCCTGCATCGGTTAAGCATAGACTCTTGGTTTAGGCTCAGGTCGTGATTTCTGGGTCTTGTGGGTTTGAGACCCCCTTCAGCTCCACAATGACAGTGCTTGGACCCTATTTGAGATTCTCTGTCTCCTCTCTCTCTCTCTCTCTGCCTCTCCCAGATTCACGCTGTCTCTGTCTCTTTCAACATAAATAAATAAACTTAAAAAAAAGAAACTATGAAAAAGAATGATGTCGATGATGTTAAAAATAATGATAAAAATAACGTTGCTCATAGTAACATATTTGGGAGTGTGTCCCTTTAAACACTTGAATAAAAGGAAATAACTCACACGAGCAGGGTAAGATACACTTTTAAATGATATATTTAAATATTCACCTCTGTTGCAGATGTGAGCAGAAATAGCCCCCCCCCAAAAAGCGTAACCAAAAAGGAAGTTTATAATATCGGCAATTCTGAACTAGTTAAGTGAAATGATAAGCAGAAAAAGCTAGAGAAATTGGTTGTTTTACCATATCAAAGTGATACCATTGTCCTGGGTGGTTTATATTATATTTTTCAGCCATTGAGTAGGGTTAGATTAGTTTATTTAGTTCAATTAAATTTAGCAGAAACCTCCTGCTAAACCCAGTGCGGGGGTGGGGGGGGCAGTGAAAGTTTTCATACTCACCAGAGAATTGGTTACGGGGTCACGTTTCACCTTTGCAAACAGGCTGTCCCCACACTGAGCCAGGCGAAAGCTACTGTAATGAAGGCAGACAAGTAACAGGCATGTTGAAAACTCTGAGGGTCATCCAGCGGATTTTGCCAATCTGCACACAACCTCCCCTGTTATTCCGAGTCTCTGTTTGTCCCAAAAAACTTCCCACCGGGAGCCACAAGATAAAAAGTCCTTGCCTCAGCTGATCTCCTAGATCAGCACTGCTGGGCGGCCAGGAGTCCCCAAAGGGAAACAAACAAACAAACAAACAAAAAACTTGCTAAACTGGTTGTTCGGGCACTTTGATTGGAATGAGACTCCCAGCTGAGAGGAAGAAGCAAATGGGAAAGAGAGAGGAGAAAATGGAAGGTTATGCTTCCTGAATCTCAACCTCCGTAACATAGTGTACCTGAACTACAACAGGAAGTCCAAGCAGAGATGAGATTCTAGGTAACGTCCTGAGTGGGGAAACGCATACCGATATATTCTGTATCGCAGATCATTTCTTCCGCATGAAGAAAAGTGTAAATGTGAGAAAAGATGACGCCAAGAACCATTATACGCCTATTCTCTTGTAAGAGTCACTGGCGAGATTTATAAGCAGCCAGGAGCTAAGTCTGCTCTGCTTTGTTTTGAAACAGAAAAATCCTGGAGCTTCTGCCTGAAAGTCAGGCCAGGTGTCAGTGTTTCACAGTTTTGGAGGAAGTAGATGGGGGGGGGCTCCTCCCCCGAAGTCTGTTTCTCCCTTGTTTCTAAGCTGCCTGGCAAAAGCGTTTTTCAAAAATATGAAAACTGGCACCAATAAAAGGCGGCATTCGGGGTTTACGGAGGGCACTGAGTAGTAGTGGGTGTGGTTGGAAAGCACTCAGGGAACACTTTCCTGGAGATAATCCCTTACTGGCCAGAGCCCCAGCTTCTGCAGCTCGTGGGAATTCCCCTAACAATGGTAGATGACACTTTGGCCCAAATACATCTTTTAAAAAAAATTTTTTTAACGTTTATTTATTTTTGAGAGAGACAGAGACAGAATGCGAGTGGGTTAGGGGCAGAGAGAGAGGGACACACAGAATCCAAAGCAGGCTCCAGGCTCCGAGCCGTCAGCACAGAACCTGACGCGGGGCTCGAACTCACAAAGCTGTGAGATCATGACCTGGGCCGAAGTCGGACGCTCAACCGACTGAGCCACCCAGGCGCCCCTGGCCCAAATACATCTTGAACTTCATCCGAGACCAGGTTGCATTTCCATTTTCTCATTTCATCCTTTGAGTTTAACTGAATGGCCAAATTATTCTCTGATAAATTCCTTGGTATACAATTGTTTTTTTTTTTTAAATTCTTCCTTTTTAGAGACCATTTTTCCTACTGAAAATGTCAGTTATTACCCTTCCCGCCCCCCATGTCCCAAGAATCCTGAGGCCCTGCCCGGTCGCATGATACCAAGAATAGAAATAGCCACGTTGGCTTCCACTCCAGTGTTCTGAATTACTTCCCATACTTTTGCCGTCTTAACTACTCCCATCAATGATCAAGAATATTTTTACGACTGTAACATCTCTCACTTAATATTAGAATTCTAGAGTTTTTACTTGGCTGCCTTCCTAGGTACTGTTTGTAGGGGAAAGTACTCCATTTATTCATTCAACCAATATTTATTAAGCCTATATTATGTGCTGGGCAATATTCTGGGTGCTAAAGAGACAGTAGTAATCAAAACAGGCAAAGATCTCTGCCTTCATAGAACTTACATTCTAGTGCAAGGAGAGATACCACAAGCAAGATCAATAAGAAAATATATGGTACCTTAGAAGTGACTGTGGGGGAAGAAAACGCTTTTCCTGTAGGTTCAGTGCCTGGGGTCTGTGAACTAAACAGGCAGAAGACTGATTAACAGAAGAAGAGGCAGACGCATTTTAAGGTTTTTAATTTTACATGCACGGGAGCTTCACAGAAAAGAAGTGAAAAATCTGAACGAGTGGTTAGGCTCAAGGGCTTACGTACCATTTTGACAAAAGGGGATACACGGTGGGGAAGCGACAAAGAACAAAGGGAAGGGGGTTTGGGCTCTTAGAGCCAATAAATTGCGGGCAGGTGACTAGGAAGTATATGGGGAAAGCTAATGGTAGAGAAAGGTTATTGGGTAAAATTTGTTTATGCAGATCAATCTTGATGTGTCTCCGGTGATTAGGATTGTTCTCCTCTTCCTGGTACAGGAACAGGGTGGGGGTGGGGGGAACACCTGCACCAGGCAAATTTATGCCCTGCTTTTTGGTGGATGGGGGAGGCAGAGAGCTCTCTCTCTGTCTGCTTTATCTCAGTTGCCTCTGGCTCAAGATAATCCTTATGTGCCAATTGCAAATTTAGACAGGAGAAGTCCCACTGAACAGGGTGACATTAACTTTTGAGTGAAGACCTTAAAGGAGAAAGGGAGCAAGCCAGGAGGGTATGGGGAACAGCACGGCAGACAGAAGGAAGGAGAGAAGGTGGGAGAGTGCCGGCACAGTCAAGGCAAGTGTGCAAGAGGGGCGTGAGTGAAAGAGCAGGATTAGAGAGGAAGACAGACAGGGGCAGGGTGGGCACGTACAGATCGGGTATAGGTCATGAGACGAGGTGGGGAGCTGTTGGGCAGTTTTGACCAGAGGAAGATGGGACCTAACATATTTTAATAAGATCACTCTGACTTCGGGGTTGAACAGATGTCGTGGGGTGACGGGACTGGGAGCCTGAAACCCTGAGAGGGCAGTGTGGTCACACACAGGCAAGAGGTGGTGGTGACTTTAACCGGGAAGGTGGCGATGGGGGGGAGGGATGGCCATCAGATTCTGTGTGTATGTTTGGGCAGAGTGACAGGTTGTATTGGCCAATTAGATGTGAGGTGTGGGAGAAGGGCCAGGCTGGACTCAGAGTTTTGCCCGTGCAACAAACTGTAAGAATGGAGTCACCACCGTACGAGAGGGAAAATAATCTTCCCTCTACCCTCCTGAGTACCCCGCTCTTGGCTGAGTTCCCCCTGGAATAAAAGGCAGATTAACAAGAGGAAAAAAACAAACCAAGTCTATTGACATGTGTACCTCTTGGATACACGGGAGAAACGGAGTGAAAATGAGTAACTCGAAGAGATGGCTTTAGAATTCAGGCCTAAATTCCATTTTAATCAGGGAAGGGGGGTGTATAGGCTTCTTAGGGGAGGAGTGAAGGATCTTTAGGAAAGAGAAAGGGGCCCTTAGAAGCAGGGATGGGAGGTATGACCGTTTGTGACAGAGTTTGCTGGGTGTGGTATCTCCTAGGCTCCCAGTCTCCTCTCCTGTGATAAGAGTCGATCCTTCCTGGTTGATGAAACTCCCAGCGGGGAACTTCCTTTTGGAAGAGCCGTCTTTCGGTGGATAAGGGGTGTTCAGAGAAAGCCTGTCCCTGTATTTGCTGTTTTTGATCACAGCTCAAAATATTCAGTATCCCAAAGTTGAAAGTTCAGAGAAGTCTGAGCTGGAGATGTTTGTTTGGACCACTTAAGCCTGTCGATGATATCGAAAGCCACGAGGACGGGTGAGCTCACCAAGAAAGGGAAGGCAGCCTGGGAGTGAGAAGATCTGGGTCCAGATTCCAGCTCAATGTTTGCGACTCCATAACCACGCCCACTTCCTTATCTGTAACACGGCTGTGTGTTAGGGACTGAATGTTTGTGTACCCTCCCCAAACCGTGTATGTTGAAATCTTAACCTTCCATGTGATTGGATTAGGAAGTGGGGCCTTTCGGAGGTGCTCAGGTAGTGAGGGTAGAAGCCTCATGAATGGGATGGTACCCTGATAAAAGAGACCACAGAGGACTCCCTCGCTTTCTTCCACCAGCGAGAGCACAGAGGGGCGACGTCGACGCAATCAGACAACGGGGCTCTCACCAGACGCTGAATCTGCCGGCATCTTGCTCCCGGATTTCCCAGCCTCCAGAACTGTGAGAAATCAATGTCTGTTGTTGAAGCCACTCAGTCTCTGGTATTTTTGTTACAGCAACCCACATGGACAACTGAGAAGCTAGGATAATATTAGCATCACAAGGGAACCCTTAGCATAGATGCTGAGTTCATGTTGGTTGAATATTATCAATGAATGTATAAATAGAGTCCTGTTCCCTAACCATCAGAAAACATTTGTTCTAGGCGTCAGTTACCTCTTCTCCTTGGCGTTCTCTCATTCACGATCCTGGATTCTGCATTGAGGAACCGTGTGGCAAGGCAGGACTTTGACTCTGTCTGCATGAATAAGCCACTGTTAACTGGGCATTTGCTATGCGCCTGGGGCTGTCTCACGAGAGCCCTAGGAGATAGGTGCCCTCAAGATCTCAGTTTTACAGATAAGAATAGGTAGTGTACTCAAGGCCAGGGTGGCTAAAAACCAGAACTTAGACTGCAATCCAGACTGGACTGCAAAGCTTAATCATTATTCTGTGTCTGCCGTGTTGGGAGAGGGAAGGGATCTCCTAACTCTGGTCGGCGACACTTCTTCGTGTTCATCGGTTCCCCAGACACCCCGCATTGGCTGGCTCCGTCCGAGGTCCTACAGGTGCTAAGTGCACGGTGGGATCAAATGTCACTTCAGCGCTTCACACAGGTGCAAGCTCCAAAATGACCATTTTGACGTTCAGTGAGGTGCCCCTTCTTCCCGTCTTTCTCTTCCCAAACTTAAACATGAATAGATAAACATCTTGAGTAACATCTCTGGTTTATGGCTCCCTTTGATCTTCCCCCATTTTCACTTGGCCTCTACCTCATGCTTTCCAACCCTGGCTATGCTTTCGAAAACATCTGGAGAACTTTTGAAAAGGGCAGGACCTGAGCCCCCGCCACAGACTAACTGGATCAGGATATCAGGACAAGGCCAGGGAGGTGGTCTTTATTTTTTAAGAATCTGTCTGGGCAATTCTAATGTGCAGACAGACCTAAGAACCACCCATGTACGGGATACGAAAAAGTCGAATACGGGTGAAAATCATGACTACGTAGCTAGCCCAAAGATTGAGGCAAAAATCACATTAAAAAAAAACAAAAAAAAAACAACAATCGAATTCCTTTTTTGCTCCCAACCACTCAGTCTGAAGACCATACCTATCAGAGTCTGGAGTGGGTAATTTAGTTGAATGTGTCCTCTAATGATCTCTATTGATGGGCATGGGTGTCATATTCTATCCCGACCCTGATGCATTTTTGTTGAGAATCAATAGTTTGAGGAAAATAAGACAGATTCAAATTATTTTGGATCTTTTGTGCAAGATGCAAAGAAGCCATGGGGTGAGAAGGGGAATGTGAGGGGGGCAGTTCTCTGGCGGTGATAACCAGCGGCTGGCCTTGCAGAAGGACTAGAGAAGCAGGGCCAAAGGTTTCCACTGCCCCTCTGTTAACCCCATCCTGGCCTTGGGGCCAGTCCCAGATTCCAGCAGAAATGAAGGGATGCTGAGCAAATTCAGGCAGCCTCAGTGGAATGGGCAGAGAGCCCCACATTCAACAAGGCCACTGAGTTGTGAATTCATCCTGGGACAGCCATCTCAGGACGCTGACCTTTGGAGACCACGGACATGCATACCTGTGCAAACTTGAATTTAGAAACTATCCCTTAATTTTATTCGAAAACAATAGAGAGTCCCTGAAATCCTTTTTTTTTTTTGCTATCTTTTTGTCTAATATGTCCTTTTGGGGGAATGAGTTACTGTGGCTCCTTTTAAAAGCTTCTGCTATCCTTCTTCCCTCCATGGAGAGCTAACAAGTAAAACTATGACTTCTTGCAGAATAGAAACCCGAATATTTCTGGAGACATAAACTGGTGTGTTTGCGTCTGTGTTTAGAACTGACTACAATCGGCACTTAGACTCTGTCTGGCTGGGAGAATAAGAGGCTTTGAGTCAGCGGCAACTATCCATTCCTTCCCATCTCGTAGCTTTTAGTGCACTTTAGAGGAACCAGCTGACTAAATGCAAAGACAACTCCTGTGCCAAAGTTTCTTCTGGGCCTCTCTCCAGGCAGGTGTCTCCAAGTGCGATCTGTGAGCATCATGAGTAGGCAGAGCAGGGCCTCTTCCATTATTGTTTGCCCAAGAGGCTATTATGACCCCCACTCCCTATTTTCAGGAGTTTTTGATGTCCAAGGATAAAGATTTAATAAACGAAGGTATCAGGCCTCGGTACACATATTTCCCTTGCTTCCCTGACCTCGCTTTCACCAGGGGTGGTCGGACCAGGCCATAAGCCAGATGGGGGGGGGGGGGGGGGGGTGGTGGGAGGCCCATGCTCCTGCCCAGGCGGCCCTCCTGAGGTTCCAGGAATCTTCTATCTCAAATATCCTGCCAGATTCTAAAGCTCCTCGCAGACAAAGGAATCTATATACGTTAAGTACCATCGCATTTCAGAAGCCAGCTAATGTGGGATCTATTACGGACTCATAAACCGGAATAACATGGGCATGAAATGATCGATGCCCATAAAAACCTGCTTCGCCAGCACCATTGCTGGCGTTTTGCTGTGGTTTGTTTTGTGATTTAAAACACTGTAAGATATACAAGCAGTATGTGAAAACGTCCGTGTACCGTTTAAACAAAAACAAACATCTATGCTGAGAAATGAAAACATCACCAGTACCCCAGAAGTCGCCGTGTGCTCCAATTAGATCATGGGTCTTTCCCCGCTTTGCATCCCCCATAACCGCTGTCTTGAATTTTGTGTAATGACATCCTTGTTTTTATTGTGGTGTGCGTGCGTGTGTGTGTGTGTGTGTGTGTGCGGCTATAACCATAATATCAACCAATAATATTTTTAATTTTGCCTATTTTTGAATTTTACATGAATAATTTGTTTCTTTGGATCAATGTTGCTTTTGAAACATTCAGCCACATGGATGCGTGTAACCTGATCCATTATTTCCACCGGGTAGGGTGCCATGGTCTGGTAAGCCAATGACGAGGCCTTTTAATAGTTGCACTGTTGATAGATGCTTGTGTTGTTTCCTTTATGGAGAACACTGCTAAAAACATTTGTGAACATGTTTCCTGATGAACATGTGTCGGGTTGGATTTTGACAGCTTTTGTTTACCAGACTCCCTTCCTTGAGGAATCATCAGGAAACGAGCAAAATTCCCAAGACTGGAGTTGCTAAACCTTTTCCCTATTTTTAAAATGTGGGATTAGTTGGAATCTAGAATCCATTGAAACAATGAGCACGATGAGGAATCTGGGCAAAATTCTAAGAAAAGAAAATTTGATGTGATTTGTTCCTAAGAGCGGTTAAAAAAATGAGGTTCCCATGACTTAGTATAATGTCACTAAAAAGAAGCCATGACAGGGGCACCTGGGTGGCTCACTTGGTTCCATGTCCGAGTTTGGCTCAGGTCATGATCTCGCGGTTTGTGAGTTCCAGCCCCACATCGGGCTCTGTGCTGTCAGCTCAGAGTCTGGAGCCTGCTTTGGATTCTATGTCTCCCTCGCTAGCTGCCCCTCCCCCACTTGCCTGTACGCACACGCGCTCTCTCTCAAAAATAAACATTCAAAACGTTTTTTAAAAAGCCATGACCAATTATTTTAATCAATTCTTAGCTTTAAAATTTTTTTTTTTCAAGGTTTTTTATTTTTGGGACAGAGAGAGACAGAGCATGAATGGGGGAGGGGCAGAGAGAGAGGGAGACACAGAATCTGAAACAGGCTCCAGGCTCCGAGCTGTCAGCACAGAGCCCGACGCGGGGCTCGAACTCACGGACCGCGAGATCGTGACCTGGCTGAAGTCGGCCGCTTAACCGACTGCGCCACCCAGGCGCCCCTCAATTCTTAGCTTTAATCAGTGCCGTGCACTGGTAGGTCTAGGAAATGCTTCATTTATCTTATTTTCCTAAGAGCATCCTGTGAGTCTCTATATAGACTCTCCATTATATGTCTATTCCCAGTGGCTTATATTTGTTTGTTTCTCTCACGACAACTTCTCTAGACCACAAGCGCTATTGGGCAGGGACCCTAAATCGATCATTTAATGATCATTTAATGAAGTGCTTGACTCCAAGCTATTTCACCCTAGGGATTAGCTGAATGGGTCCTTTCCTCGAAGATAAGACTAGGAATATAGAATCACAGCAGTACAGGTAGGAGAGCTGGTAGTTTTAGAACCAACACACCTAATGATTATTGATGAACAGATAAATATCTACTTAGTTCTATTTAAGCTTTTGCCTTGCTCAATATTTTTTGAGAGTTCGGGTAAGTTATTTATTTCTTTTATATGACAACTTCATTGGGATATAATTAGCATATACACAATTTGCCTATTTAAATTGTACAAGTCAGTGTTTTCTTATATCTACAACCATCACCACGATCACTCTTAGACATTTTCATCACTCCCAAAAGAAACTCTGTCCCCATGAGCAGTCACTCCCCATATCGTCCCAACCTTCCCAGCCCTAGGTATCCACTAACCAACTTTCAGTCTTTATTGATTTGTCTATTCTGAATATTTCATATAAATGGAATCATATAATATGTGCTTTTTGGTGATTGGCTTCTTTCACTTAGCGTAATACTTTTAAGGTTTGCTGATGTTATGGTATATGTCAGCACTTTATTCCTTTTTATTGCTAAATAATATTCCATTCTATGGGCATAACACATTTTACTTACCCATTGATCAGTTGATAGACATTTGTGTCATTTCTACTTTTTGACTATTTTGAATAATGCCGGTGTGAACATTTGGGTACAAATTTCGGGGGAGATATATGGTTTCATTTCTCTCTGAAACGTTTTCATTTATTTCTTTTCTCTTGGGTATATGCCTACAAGTGAGATTGCTGGGCCATATTGTAACTCTAGGCTTAACGCTTTTTGAGAAACTTATCTTGATCAATATTTTAATAAGCCACTTATGTGAAGACAAAATTTATAATGATCAAATTTCTGAATGGTATAAATCTGTTAAGAAATCCATGCTCCAGGGTGGTGCCGTTCACTATGGTAGTCACTAGCTACATGTGGCTGTTGAACACTTAAAATGTGGTTAGTCCAAATTAGGATGAGTTATAAACGTAAAAATATATACTGGATTTCAAAGTCCTAGGATGAAAAAAGAATGTAACTTGTGTCATAAATTGTCTCGGAAATAATTGGCATACTGATTACATGTTGAAATGGTAGCATTTTTGGATACATTGGGGTAAACAAAATACATTTCTAAAATTAATTTCACTTGCTTCTTTTTACCTTATTAATGTGGCTACAAAAAAATTTAAATTACATGTGTCTCACATTCTATTTTTTAAAAATTTTTATTAAGTTTTTAATTTTAAGCCCAGTAGAGTTAACAAATGTGCTTCGTTAGTTTCAGGCATACAATATAGTGATTCAACAATTCTATACATTACTTAGGGCTCATCGTAAGTGTACTCTTTTTTTTCTTTAATTTTTTAATGTTTATTTTTGAGAGAGAGAGAGAGAGCAGGGGAAGGGCAAAGAAAGAAGGAGACACAGAATCCGAAGCAGGCTCCAGGCTGTGAGCTGTCAACACAGAGCCCATCGCAGGTCTCACAGACCGTGAGATCATGACCTGAGCCGAAGTCAGAAGCTTAACCAACTGAGCCACCCAGGCGCCCCCATCGTAAGTGTACTCTTAATCCCCATCAGCTATTTCACCCATCCCCCCCAACCCACCCCCTCTCTGGCAACCATCAGTTTGTTCTCTAAAGTTAAGAGAACTGTTAACTTGGTTTGTTTGTTTCTTGGTTTGCTGCACATTCTATTTTTATTGGACAGCGCTGCTCTATTCTCTTCGTATTCCTTTCCTCCTTCAAATATTAGATGGACACTAGCCTGGCCGGATTTGGAATCAGACCAGCCTGGATTCAAAACCAGATTCTTCTTAGCTGTGTGTAAAGCTATTAACATCTCTCAGCTTCGATTCTCTTAACTGTAACATTTTTGAAAGTGATAAATATTTTATTTCTTTATCAAAACGTTATGAGACTTCAACAACAGAAGTGACCTAAAAAACCCAGCTGAATGTAGGCATATGGAAAGAGCTACGTAGATGTTATTTCTCTTCTCTCCTTTCCTCATTTACATTCTGGTAAGTGATAGGTAATTAACTGAGCCAGATGATTTACAGTTCTTATTGCCATCAAGTACCACCTCCTGTGACTTACAGCGTATTTATTTGAATAAGAGACTTTAAGGTATTATACCTAATAAAATGTTTCAATGTTTGAATTGTTCCGGTAGGCAAGTTTTCATAAATAATATGAATAACCACTTTCATCTTTTCTGTGACTTCAGCATTTAACTTTGCTCATTTGGAGTTCGATACATGCCACGTTTTAAAACAATTTTGGGCTGTTTGAACTTTACTCAACACTAGGGAGATGTTGGGATTGTTTGCGTGTGGTTCAGGATGTCATTCGAACTATCCAGAACTCATTCAATACGGAAAACGAAGTGAGAACTTCTCAAGGGAACTTGTTCTCTCTCCAGAGGTCAATGGAATTTCCTGTTTCTGTTTGGACTCAAAGTATCCCATGAAGTTCTACTTTCTCTGAACACTTTGGATCCTGGCTTGGCTCGGGAAGGCACAGTTTAATTTAAATGAAAAACACACACACACATATGACAGAATCACCACCTCCTCCAGTTCTGTGGCCCATCTGGTGGGTCAGAAGTTGACTTGTCCCATCAACAGTGACCGCGGATGGTACTCTCTTCACGTTGCCGGGGAGAGTTCCTTCTTCTCCAGAATCGGCAACTACCCACAATTTTTTTTTCTACCTTTTTGCAGTTTTGGAAGGAGATGGAGTGTCAAATATAGAGGGAAATGGTTAGAAAGGTATTGGTAATTACCTTTACTTCATCAAAGGAAAAATTTGCCTTTACACACTAAAGTTTCACGTAGTTAAATAAAACCTCTTGTTATATGGAAGGTTGGAGGCCGTTCTTTCCCTTGCTCTAGGTGTAGGTAAGGGCAAATAGAATTATACTACCATTGTCTGAGCAATAATTTCTTTCTTTTCTGTGTTTTTCCTCGCTAGGTGATCTGTATCTAGATCCTTCCTATTTGGTGTGCAGTTAAACATATAAAAAAGCTGCCTCTCTACTTTTTGGAGAAATGTAGACAGCTCCTTCTTGGGTTATAGACCGGGCACCCTCTGCAGACTCTCGGAGCATCTTGGTCCCATTTGCTTGATTAGGGACTAAACATCTTTCAACCATGTGTTGAACTTGGCACTCTGAGAGTCCTGCTAAAAGTTGCAATTCCTTTGACATCCTGCTGCACCCTCTGAGAGAAGTTTCTAAAGACCTCCAGCTGTCACTAAAAATGACAAAGGGCCATTTACGGACAGAATTGCCTTGATTGTCCCTGCCTATGTCAACAACAGAGAGAAGAGCACCTGTGGCCATTTCCAGGGCAGTAGAATATTGGAAATAGTTAGGTTCTTTTCCTCAAGGACAGGAGAAGCCATGGCCATATACTGACTGAATTCCTCTACTGACAACATTCTTCTGTTGCTTGGGATTGACGCAGACATTATTTGATTCCTCAAAAAGTCAAGTCCAAACGCAAAGCAGTGTTGATTTACCAAGATCGGTTGAGGGACTGCCTTGTAGCTTCTAGTCTCTTAAGTCTTTCTCAACTTCCTATTTCTCACATTTACAAAAATGTATCAGTTTGCTCCAACCTCTTTGAACCTAAGTCATGCTGTTCCCTGAAGCAGGAAAGAGGTCACTGAGAAGAAGCCAAAGAATTTCATGTGTTTCTTCTTCCTCCAACTCACTGAGCATTTTTGATGACTCCTCATCTTCAGAAAAACAATACAGATGACTAGATATGGGTCGTTCTGAATGGAATTAATTGCTGCCCAGAGACAGGAGCCAGGCACACCTACTTTATTCTCAAATTGAAGTTGTTTAGAGAATTTAGAGAATAATTAATAATCCACCTCCTTAACAGAGCAATTCTTAATTTTTTCCTATTTCTCAGTTTTTTAAGTACTGTTTAATTTTAGTTCCAGCATAGCAACATTTGTTTGAAGTATGAAAAACTTGTTTTACTTGCATTTTTTTTTCAGGTTTTGTCCAAAATAATTCAGAGAAAATAGTGCTGTCTTTACATGTGATAACCCCCATGTCATTTAACCAAATGGCTAACCATTAAGCATGAAAGCTGAATATACAAAGTAAAAATACATCGATAGATCAAGAAAACGTAAAAACAAACAAAAACATTGTTCTGGGGGATTTCAATATATCTCTTTCAGAGGTTAATAGACCAAGCAGATCAAAAAAAATATGGAGGAATAGAGTTTGAAAAAACTTATGAACACCCTCAACATAATAGAGTTATGTATAGGACTTTATATCCTACCGAAAATGTATGTTCTCTTATGGCTCTGGGCACTTAACAGCATCCAATCATGTAACTGACCACAAAGAGAACTGAAATCAATTCCCAAAAAAGTAAGTTTCGGAGGCCATGTTCTCGGCTTCTAATCCAATCAGACTGGAAATCAGCAATGTTCATATAAGGACACCGAATGAAAGAAAGCTTTGCCTCACTTAGTAGAACCTGTTTAATGTCTGATTTTATCGGCAGAAGCGATAAGTAGTATAGAAGTCCTACATTATTTGAGAACTTGTGAATACCGCTACAGCCGATGGTGCTGGGTAATTGGGAGACGAGAATTTTACTGGGGGAGTCCCGATCCTTGAGACGACCTGAGTCAGCCTTTAATCCTTTGAAATATTCGCACAGGTTCAGAAAATGTTGGTAAGGAATGAACTCTTGGCTGCAAACAGCTGACAAGCAGGAGTGAACTTTAAATGTTATTTCTTTTTCTTTCCGCGCACCGAGGAAACGAGGACCACGGTAACAATGAAGCTTTTTCTAAGGGCCATGATAAGATCTTTCTTCTGAGTCTGGAGCAGGACTCTGAATCAGCAGAAAGAGGAAACCAAGCCTTCCTTCCCGGATCTTCCTGGCCTCCGCGGAACGCCAAGCCACTTTGTGCAAAATTTTCTGAGGTTAATAGAGCTGTCGGCTCAACATCCATTTTACGTCGAATTCCCCTTGGCGTTAGACCAAACAAAGGGCTGTGTTCCCTTTTCAACGTGTAGTTCCTCAAAAGAAATTCTTTTCTGTTTCTTGCAAGTAAGGCAGCTTAAGTTATGTCAATCAGCCTGTCTGTCAATATCACGATGATTTGCGTTGAATTAAAAAATATATATCATGAGGTAACTGGCGCGGGTTGGCTTGGGATGAGGCAGGGGTTGTTTCTGGTGAAAGAAATCTTTTAACTTTGGATAAAGAACTCCCTGGGTATATGTCTCTGCCTGTGACAAAAAGAAAATTTTATTTTGTCCATTCGGTGACACTCAGAAGCCGTGGGATGGGTCCAGTTGGTCGGAAGACAGCCTCTCTCTTTGATTCTGAGGTGCAACCAAGTCTTCCGAACTCTTCCCATTTTTCAAATCCCCGTGTGTAATAGGGGGTCAATTAAGAACAGGAACGTGAGTCGCCTGTGGCTGAACGTGAGTCATCTTCTTGTAAAGCCCCATGCTTCTAGAAGATGCCACATTGCAAAATACTTCTACTAACCTGCTCTGGACCAGCCCGGAGGAATTTCAGCTTCATTCGGAAGTGAAATGGTTACCTCAGAAGAGTGAACAAGACAAAACCGAGCACGACCGGAAATCCACAGGCCTGCACGCTCTTGTTCGCCTCTCGCAGACTCGAACACACGGAACTCTGTTGCAACAGTGGTCTTGATAGAACCAACCCGTTTCATTAAAGCAAGAAGCTGAATTTAATAATCATTGCCTCGGGGCGCCTGGGTGGCTTGGTTGGTTGAGCGTCTGACTTCGGCTCAGGTCATGATCTCACGGTCCGTGAGTTCGAGCCCTGCGTCGGGCTCTGTGCCGACAGCTCAGAGCCTGGAGCCTGTTTCAGATTCTGTGTCTCCCTCTCTCTGTGACCCTCCCCCGTTCATGCTCTGTCTCTCTCTGTCTCAAAAATAAATAAACGTTAAAAAAAAATAATTAAAAAAAAAATAATCATTGCCTCACGAGGCTGTCGGATATTTTCAACAGGCTCCTCCTTTTTTTGTTTCTTTGCTCACCTTCCTCTTTCTGACAGCTCTCCCACATGGGGTGTTCTTCTCTTTGGAGGTGTTTTTGTGTTGTTTTGTTTTTTCTGGGAGCGGGGGCAGGAGGAGACGGGATGGTGTCCCTGAGTGCCTGGGTCCCCGAGCTTGTCTCGTGGAGTCTACTCCTCCTCCGGCACCGGCCAGGCCAGGCCTGGTGTTCCCATGAACAAAACCCCTAGGAGGCAGCATCAGAGCAAAGCACAGTCATGATTCTGCCGCCATTTTCCCGGGCGGCGTGAAGTTACCCAAGCTTTGTTCAACTTCCTTTCCCACAAAGGGGAACAAGGTGTATTTGTGTGCTTGTTGGGCAGAAATCTGGTTGGGAAATTGGAAAGCCGGCTGCTAGGAAAGGAAAATTGCTTGCCAGCCAGCGAGGTATGTTCCCCCCTCAGCGTTTGCTTAGGATTTAAAAGGAATGCTGATGTTTATTGTCCAATGTGTAGTGAGTAAGCGAGAAGAGACACATGTATATACATGAACGGTGTTGCACTTCTTGAAAGGAAGTTATTCTTATAGTTAAAAGAGCAGAAATGCCGGTATTCAGCACACTGTTAACTGTTCAAATATGTGATTTCATGGTTTGGAACATCTAACGAAATGTAGAGCGAGTAGTGTTCTAGTAAAAGAAAGGGAATGAGAGAGTAAGAGCATGTATTCTTATTTTTTTAAATGTTTTTATTTGTTTTTGAGAGAGAGAGAGAGAGAGAGAGAGAGGCAGAGCATGAGGGGGGGGGGGGGGG